>NC_041710.1:28980044-29280044 GCF_900700375.1 Denticeps clupeoides | reverse complement strand
CAATCGGCACTCACTTTATCACTCTTTTTTTGAATATTTATCAATGGCATTTTATATAACTATATAATTACTGGTATCCCTGGTATAAAGATAACAGAAGCAAAATGATCACGAGTAAAACAAATCTCTCCTCAACCCAATGGCAGGTTCAGACACACATCCAATTAATCATTATTAACCTGCATAATACTGGATAATAAAGCAGAGCTGTCTATGGTACTGGTTTCTATAATATTAAATGTTGGATTTATATTTACAGGTTATATAAAAACAAACAAAAAAGAAAATATATTTTACTCAACTTTAGCAGACAATTAACTTACTGAGCAATACTCAAATGTGCAGAGTAAAAATAAAGCTTCTGCTAATCTGCATATCCACCACTTGTTATTTTACATTCTTGTTAAATGTCAGGACCCCGCAGGACTAATATTGCCAGTATCATGATAACCATTGATAGTAATGATGATTTTCCAAACCATCTCTTCCCTCTGCTATCTGTCTGTTTAGTATAGATCTATAGCAAAGTAAGATGCAACCCAATGTGCAACTAGAAAGACCCGTATTCTATTGTATTCTATTGTATTGGCGTATGCAATCAGATAATCTGCATATTTTATTAGATAATATAATATATAATATATATATATATATTTAGAAACAATATTTTTGTGAACACTAAACAAAAAATATGTAGACTTGAAGATTTTGACATGTAATTTAACAGCAACCTGAAGTTTATGCCTTTGTTGCCTGATAATGTGTCTCATTTAAAGCATTCATCAGATGCCCTTATCCAAAGCACCTTACAGTCAGTAGTTACAGGGACAGTCCTCCTTGAGACATTCAGGGTTAAGTGTCTTGCTCAGGGACAGTAAGTGGGGTTTGAACCTGTGGCTTTGTGGTCTTTAAGTTGAGTATGTTGCCCCCTAGGCTACTACCACTATAAAACAGGCAATAGAATTGAGAGTCTGTTACCAGTATGCTACATTTTTATGCTACATTTAGTATTTCTAATGTTTTCTTGCATTACAAATGTGGGTAGCCCCACCCTTCTTGCTTATTGTGTATATCAAGAGCAAGGAAGAAACAGTAACCATTGTAAAAAAATTAATAATGTAATAATATGTGCATAACACATATTATTACAAACAGAACGGACTTTTGTAGCTGCCTAATGACTCTGGCACTGTACCATGAAGAGAAAACATTTCCACAGACAGTGGCTGGCTGAGGGTTATTCAGGCATTTTCAGGCGTCTCAGCTTCCGTAACAACTTGTTAAGGTTTTTGTTTTGCTGTGCACTACAGGGAAAGTTGTTTACCCAGGGCAAACGATGGCCGTCGGCGTGAGAAGATGTCTCTCTTTTCCACGGGTTGCCAGTCTGCTTGGTGCTCTGTTGAGTCTGGCTGGGACTGTTGGGTATGCGGAACTGCAGAATAAGAAAAGGAACAGGCCACATCCTCAGTAAATCAATAGTAGCTGACACAACAGTTTACGTCTTGATCAAAATATCTTATGTTGTACATGTGTTTATAATGCACAGGTTTCGGAGGGGGGGACAGAGAATAATATAAAATCAAATCACTTCACAGAAACGGGACTGAAATGGGAATGGAACTTTCTAATATTGCTGATTTACTCCAGTTTTAGATCGTTGTCATCTTTCATTGTGTCTCTCTTGAGTTGTAGATCCCAGACATGTTCCCTGCGATCGCCTGTCCAGGCCCTGAGTCAGCAAAGTAGCCCCTCCTCATCATCTTCCCTCCGCCATTGTTCATAGTGCTGCTGCTGGCATGCAGTGTGTGTGATTTTGAATTTTGTCTCATTATTTCCCATTTTGCCAACAGTGATAGAAGGTGCTTTTTGAGTCCCAATGATGTATTTCAAGAAGACAGTTTTATAACAGGGTTCCCAAATCATACTCATGTTTATAATGCTTATGTGTGGTAAACCACACAAACACTAAGTGATTTTAGGAGTGAACATGTTAATGATAGGGTGGTAGTAGCCTAGTGGGTAACACACTCGCCTATGAACCAGAAGACCCGGGTTCGAATCCCACTTACTGCCATTGTGTCCCTGAGCAAGACACTTAACCCTAAGTTGCTCCAGGGAGACTGTCCCTGTAACTACTGATTGTAAGTCGCTCTGGATAAGGCCATCGGATAAATGCTGTAAATGTAATGATATACTAAACCGTACATGCATATGTATATTACAAAACCACAGAAAAACAGGATGAAGCACTGCACAATAAGAGCAGGGTTGCCAGATTCATGACTGTTAATGACAGAAGGGCACACAAAAATCACTGAAACTGAGAATAATTATCAATACATTTAATTGTGGTGACTTACTGTGGTTTTCTTAAATGAGAAATTTGTTCCTCAACACCTAACATATTGAAAAATCAGCTTCAGCACCAGTGGAGAGCACAAGAGTTTAAAGGCTCATCCAATATTCGCTTTCGAAAGTCCAACATTAAAGCAGAATTGTGCTGGATAAACACGATTCAGTATTGAATTTCAAGCCTTGGTTCATCTTCAACAGGTTGCTTATTAACGTGATTGTCTGTACATGCACATGCCACTTGTTCTAAACGTATCCCAGCAGTCACAGCAGTAAGCTTAGAGTCAGCGCATTGTGCAAACTGCTTTTTGCGAGTGGAACTGCTTTTGTTTGTTTTTTTGCAGCCCATTTTGTCTGTTTTTTTTTTTAATGAAAGACTAAATGGAAGAAATTAAAGCTGCTGACAACGTGCATTAAAGCGTCATTTCATTAAGCCAACACAAAGCTTAACCGCTTTGTTTACACGTTATAATAGCCTCTGATTATGGTGGCGACTGATAGCAGCACTAATTTGCAATGCGCCGGCTTAAATTTGTTTAATTACGACTTGAAACAAAAGGAGTGAGCAGTAATTAACCCACCTGGTTGGCTGGCACAAAGTCCTGGCTCGGTTCTGGCATGCTCATGAACATGTTTTCACTGTCAAACTGCGGAAAGAAGACAACAACAGTCAAAAGGCGCTCGTTTTACATAGGGAAATGGCGGCGAGGGAGGCGGCCCTTTCTGACACATTTTCAGTGGCGTGACTTGCTGATCATGATGAAGAAGTGGCTCACATGTGTTCACTGGTCGGCCATCTTTTTCAGCGGGAAAGCCTGCAAGCAGTCAGTTGATACCTCTGGGTGAACTGTTCTTACGAGGTTTCTGAATCTGGCTTTTCCGCTATACCAATTGGGACCATATCTTTGGTGATCTGCTTTTGTTAATGGAACACATGGAACAAGCAAGTATATTCTCTTTATATCGCCCACACCCACACGAATATAGCTGCTTTTTTGATAATAATAAATCATTCTTCAGCAGTACCTGTTCCGTCCATGCTGGCCTTCACCATCACAATCTGCTGCGTAATGGTGTGATGTCTTTACGCCATGAAATTTAAAGTTAAAAAGTGAAGTGATTGTCACATGTGATACACAGCAGCACAGCACACGGTGCACACAGTGAAATGTGTCCTCTGCATTTAACCCATCACCCTGAGTGAGCAGTGGGCAGCCATGACAGGCGCCCGGGGAGCAGTGTGTGGGGACGGTGGCACCTTAACCGCTAGGCCACCACTGCCCCCTAATTATTAGTACATCATGTTTTATTAGTACATCATTATTAGTACATTATTAGTACATCATGATATACATATATTTTTACTGGTATTATCATGAACAATACGGCCCACCTCTACGTCATAATACGTTTATTTTTTTTATTTTACTAGGATCACCAGGAGTGATGTTACTGTGTGTTGTTCCCTTCACAGTTCTGATGAACACGTAATTAAAAAAAACACGCCGGGCCATGTCAGCACAATGGGAGGATAAATGTTTAATTGCTCATTAACCCACGTTACGGCGGGACAGGCTTCCTAATTATAGCGCAAACCTCATTGGCTCAAGGGAGTCTTACAATTCAGCAGCTACCTGCACAGCTGAGTCAACAAGCGCGCCGTGTGACACGCCGCGTGACACACCTGGGACGATCCGAGCAGCTCTGGTCAAACAGCCCTCCCACCGAAACAAACAAGTCTGACAGTGACGGGGCCAAACCCCGACTGCACGTGTCACACTGTCATGCCACCTTGTCAAAATAGTGCCACACAACGATTCACCCCCCCCCCCAACAAACCCCCACTTGCACCTTGGGGGAATCCCCAGTGTGACTCAAGTATTCAGTAAAACCCCATGTGGGCAAACACTGCATGTGTGAAGGAGAATAATAGACCAGAAGAAAGCAGGAGAAAAGATCAATGCCCTGTCTGACCCACAGCTTTTTTTAATGTATGTGCAGAATATATAAATATATGATCAGCCACCATTCAGCATGGCCGGATGGAAATGAGGAGTGTGGTTTTCAGGTGCTTCTCCATACATCACGGACCTGGCGATTTCCCCAAAAGGTTCATCTGTAACCTTCTACCGGTAGACCCCAAGTAAACATACGCAGGCGCAGGTAACTGGATGGTGGAGATTTGGAGGGCGAGTTATAATGAAGTTGAAGAAACTGTAGCGCACCTTGTGCATTCCCTGCCCTCAGCACTCTCAGCACGTATTTGCATATGAGAGGCCAGTGGAAACTGCGAGGACGTTCTAGCTGCAGATGTTGCACACATTGGGTCTGACTCTGCATGTCCTCACTGTGCAGTGGCAGGTGTAAAAATATGACTGCCGACGGTGGCAAAACCGTTTAGGTTAATAGGAACTTGCACGATCATACAAATTAATCGATATGTTCAAACTTAGCCCTCAAGGTAATCCACAAAATTGAATGTTGATGCATGCATCGGGAGCGGATTATACTATGTCACTTGTAATAAATGAATAGATTAATAAACAGTGTCTGTTGGGTTCTACGGTTTCAAGGCGCTTTCACCGATCCAACAAAAATGTTATCATGAAGATATCAGACATCGTGTTATCGTTTTAAAAAACCGGCCAAACCTCAGGTGAATGGAAGCCTCTGTCGTGTATTCAGCACCTGCCCTGGCCATGCAAACCAAGTATCAAATGACAAAAACAACAAAATACAAACTAGCCCTAATGGCTGCTGGACAAAATCAATCGGACTCGCCGCGCCGCGGCAGCTGCCGGCCTCGGGGCGGCCTTATGTAAAGGAATTGATCTGAACTGACATGACCACGCTGGTTAACAAGCTCTACGGTGTCAGTAACACGTACACGTACACGTTTCTTTGAGGCGTTCGAGGTGATCTGGTTAAGTTATGCCGAGCATTAACAATATCTTCAATGCGTCATATTTCACTTGTAGCGTCAGGTTATGTCAAAGGTGGACAAGCCCGGTGGGTGGGCACCATGAACTGCACAGCAGTCAGCTGCTTGCATGTTTCGGCCAGAATAGATTTCACATCTTCCTCCTGGAGAGCAGAGCTGAGAACCGCAAAACCCCAACCGGCCGGTGAAAAGCTTTGTGGGCAATTCAGCGCCGCCACAAGTGACCTTTCCCTCTCGCTACCTCTCGCGGTTATATAAGGGGGCGCGGGTGGGGATGGGTGGGCACGGAGGGTATGGCGGGTGCGTGGCACGGGGCCAAGGCCTGGCAGTGCAGCTTTCCATCAGGATCTGTTTATGACGCCACCGTCAAAGGCTCATCTGTCAAGATGGTGCACACTGCTTTCGGCACGTCCGTGGGGATTCTTTCTTTCCCTCTCTCTCTTATTCCTGGACTTAAAAGCATGAAAAAGTTGGCATGCCACTGAGTGCAACATTCACTTGCGCTCACGGAGTAAAACAGGCTGGCACCACGGCAAACAAATCTAACGGCACATCACGGCAATTCCACAGGCTAGAGGGTTCAATTTTTTTTTTATGTCGTTCTGTCTTTTTATTTTTTTCCGACACATAACAGCCTTTTGTTCGTGTGCTGCATACATTGCGCATTCAAGTAAAGGTCTGGAACACACCAGAGCTAAAAAAATAATAATAATAATAATAATAATGCCGTACATTATTCCAGAGCCAATCATACATCTACCCCTAAGCACATTTCATTTTGACCCCATGTAGCAGAGCTAGGACCGTCCAATCTGTTGCTAAAATGTTGTTATCACTATAATTCCATCATCATCCGAGCGGAAATCACAATGCCAGCGATTTTGCTGAAATAAGAGCTTTCTGCAGAAACGAAGATGATGTGAATGCATGAGTCCGAGGTATTATGTTGCACGCCATTAATTTCGCAGCACAGCGTAAAGCGCGAGGAATACTGTTTTCATGGTAATCCTCCCCGATATGCAGAGCCCTTCGATGTCTACCGTGGCTCCTCTGATGCGCTGAGGAGTGTGGCGTCAGTGAAAGGATCCATGATGTCTGAGCCCCGGCCCGGGAGCCAATGAGGGCGAGGCACAAAAAAATTCTCCATTTGCATGAATAAACCGTGATCTTTGGAAAAGCAATCAAATGATGTTTGGAGACGTAGTTTGCTAACTAGGCGAGATTTGTTTGTGGCACCGTCGAAAATGAATATAAAAATGATAGCTTCCCAGTTCCCACATGTAAATCTAAAACCCAACCTGGCGTATTGGAAATGTGGAAACCAATAGTTTCTTAAGCTTTCACCGAGATCACTATCATTTTATGCAAATGTAATTGAATAATCTGTGGTCTATATCTGGCCATGGTCATAAAATCCAATGATTTAATTAATTCATACTGCACATGTGTTATATAAATAGCCACCATGGGAGGGTGGGGATGGGTGCTAGTCATGGTGGGTCCAGGACCCCAGCATTCGTGAAATTAAGGACATTTGACTTTGGAAAAAAAGCCCAATCAACATCGCCAGCATCGAGGAAGTACGGTGAATTGGGTAGCCGAACATAAGCCAGTAACTAGCTGGCAATCAAGCAATGTGGCCTACATCATCCGCACCATGACTGCGTTTCATCAGGAAATGTCTGACATTTCAGCACGGACACAAGATACTTTCCCTTTCCCCCCCATTTAAAGAAAAAATGATGTGAGGCATATTAGAAGAGAGGAGGCGATTGAATAGATTTTTTTGCTGAACTGTAGGAGCCATTATTTTGATGTTTATGGCTCCTGACAGATCATGTAGATTCCTTTTTTATTGCGTGCTGTATATTGACCCCTTTGTCAAATTGGTTTTATGCATTTGCTTTTCTAGCACAGGATGAAATGTCTAGAAGTGACATATCTCCTGCTCAGCGATACATACTGTAATCAAATAGAGCCAATCCTATTTCGGGTTTTGCACCTGGCTCCCTCTTTACCGCCCCACTGGATTCCTCATTTCACGTGACACAGCAAGGGAGCGCTTCATTTTCTTTTCTCTACACCATACCATTTTACATTAGTGCAACCTTCACTTTTTCATCTAGCACTCTTGTATACACACACACACACACACACACACATATATATATATATATATGTTTAATTTGCCCTTGCTATAATTTTTGTTCCCCCCACATATTTCCTTTTGGTCATTGTGAATGAGAGGTTTTCCAGGGAACTGGAACCAATTTCATTCCTCATCAGTTTTCTTATGGAAGGTCAGAATATGGGAAGCTCAGAGAGGGAGGGGTGTGTGTGTGTGTGTTTCAGTCCCCACCCTGTGGTTTTAAAGGCACTTATTACTCAGCACCATGCTCATTTTCTTTGGCTTTTATGTTTTGACTCATATTCGCTGAAAAATATGCACCCCAAAAATACACCGGCGCACAGGCTGGACAAAATGTGCAAAAACATGTTTTGAAATAAATATTATCCAAAAGCCAATAGGAATTTTGTACACAAAATGGGACAGTTGAGTGCAAAACAATCTGAATTAGCTAAAGCTCGCGGCCAGATCAAGGCGTAAGGTTGGCATACGGCAAGTGAATAACTGGTATCTTACGTATATCCGGCATTTTTGAGCATGAGGCTGCAGTGTTGTCCAGATCTAATACATTCCCATTCATACATTCTTTGAATGCATCATTTTTGTGTAAATAGGCAACAGAAACATTAAAAAAGGGACGCTTGTGTTACCGCACAGTGTACCACCCCCTGCCCTGCTAGCATAAATAACCTGACAAATGACCTCCACAAGGCCCATTTTTCAGACACACCGTGCATCAAGTGCCTTGCTGATGTAAATGGGGTGTGTTTTCCACTTTCATCCGACTGTAAAAAAAAAACCTACGTATAACTGAGTCCACGAGTCCATATCCATGCGATCAGTCGGTGACAAATGACCATGAGGCTGGGACGACCTCTCGGTGAACCTCGCGAGTCAACATAGATGGTCCTTCGGTGGATAACAGCCTATTTCCATGTTTTCCTTTTAAGATGCAAATGTTTTGGTGGAAAAGGGCCAGAGCAGATCTATGCGGCTTCGTGCAGGATCAGCATGGGCCTGCACGCAGTCCCTCAGAGTGGGCTCATTACGAAACTCACACTAAGAATGTAAGCGTTAAAAAAAAAAAAAAAAAAAAGCGACGGCCCTGTGACAAAGGGAACAGATGTGATCAACCTACAAGGAAAAGTGTTTGTTTGGTTTCATTTCAGCTGAAATCTAAAGGTCAAACGCTCGAAGTCAAAGCAATAGGCCTCCGTAGGGTACACACTCATGCGGTTCCCATGGAGAAAAATTACAGCTTATCTCTTCCCCCCACCATAACTGCATTAGATTTTCATTAGACGAGAGCGAGAGAGGGAGAAAAAAAAAAGAAGAAGAAAGCTCAAACATGACTCAATGGAGAGCTCCGTCGATAGCAAGCTACTTTTCAGAGAGGAACATGCAGGGGTATGTTGTCAAACCAAATTACACACATTCTTTCCATGGATAAACCCTAGCCTGAATAATAAGCAGCCACAAAAGTGGGTCAGGGTCGCCGTGGAGTGGGGGGGTGAGCGAGAGAGAGAGAGAGAGAGAGAGAGAAATAAGGAGAAGCAGGAGTGTGTTTCCCTGTTTTTACTCCCCAGTTTTCCCTATCAAGAGTGGCAGTCGTCTCCGACTTTGGATCATTCCAGTCACGAGTAACCTTTGTCTGTCCTCAATATGGCCACAAACCAGTTTTCTTCCACCCTTTCCCTCTGTCCCGCTTTCTTCCTTGCCAATTTCAAAACTCCATGCTGCCGAGTTTCAAATAAAAAAAAAAATCAAGCACATTAGCTTCTGGAGTCACCATCAGGTTAATATCGCGAAAGATAATGTATCAAGTAATACATTATATGATGTGTAATATTCCAAAATGAGGTTAACAGCACCTACTATTATAGTGCATATTTTTCGTACACGTTTGTGGTCTGCGTAGAAAAAAATGGGGTGCAGGCGGTGAATAGTTCAGGTTTAATGATTTATGGGGGATACAGAAGAGGTGAGCTGACCTGAATATTGCTCTCAGATCACACTGTTCATTCGCTTGCTAGTGTGTGTCAAAAAGAGCAAATGATATATTTGTAATGATAAGAGTCCGTGAATTGGCCGTTAGCTTTAACAAAGATAAAACGTGAAAAATTGCGACGTTGTCCTCTATTATAGGGTTCACTCTGTCAGCTTCAGTGCCAAGAAAACTCTTTACTGCCTACTGCTCAACACACAACAGCGATGGCAAAGTTACAGAGAGAGCAGCTACTGTCTGGTTAAATATCCTCTCACAGAGAGACAAAATTATAGCGAATCATAATTTACTGCTTCAGGAATGCCAATGGAAGTAAATTAAGGCATGCTTCACAAGACAGACCAATAGATGGTGACACGGCCACTTAGCTGCTTTATTTCATGATTGCTTGAGAAGAAAGAAGCCTTGATCGAGCTGCTTGCACACACACACAAAATGCTGGCTTTGCAAGGCTGAATTTCTAATGAACTAAATCACTAATGATCATAGTTCAACACTGCACTTTTTTTCATGCAGGTGTTTCGAGGTCTACAGTCGTGTGTGACGATACTCTTATTTGTTTGATTCCGGATGTTTGCAGCTGAAAGGTAGGTCAGATTATTTTTATCTCAACAAGTGCATGAAGCGTTCTACATTTAAGTGGTGGCTGGCGACCACACCATGCGCAGTAATGTGCATTTGTTGAACAAAGGAGCGCAACTCACTTCACCCTGAGGGGGGAAATGCCCAAAATGCAGCACTAATGATTATGAGGCTGTTTTTTAATGGTGAATAATGTAAAATGACAAAACAAGATTGCCTATTAGAACAATATTCACGTGTATTATTCCATTATATTATGAAAATGAGCAGTTGTATAACAGTTCATGCCCTGTTTTTTTAATAATATATAAAGCAAGTGTAATCATGAAATTGGTAATGGTACTTGTGTAAAATGTTCATAAATACAACAATGTACAATCACAGTATTGCTATTCGTAATATAGCCCTGAGCTATCAAGATAATTTCCCTATAATGTAGAATTAATTGTATTGGGCATGGCATTGCTGGTAAATAGAATTGGTTTGCATGATTAAAATTGCATGTACGTGAATTAATTAATAGTTTCCATCCAATGCACAGAGGTCACACTTTTCCACACCTGCTGTAACCGAAAGGAAAGTACCATCTTGAATTTGATCGCTAGCATTTGTAAAAAAAAATTCAATTCCTCCACCTCTTAGGAAGACAACCCCGAAGATTTACTCCAACCCTGAGGTGAGCACGAGTTTATGTTCCACAGTTATTTAAAAACCTACACCCGGCAACACGGGCGCACCAATGTTTCATTACCTTTCCTGCATCTCTAATGTCCACCCAAACACGCACAAAACCTTAATTTTTTTCAATTCAATTAAAATCGAAGAACTCCTTCGGAGGCGGTGATTTACCTGCTGGCGGAGTGAAACCCCAGGCAGTTGGCGGAAAGTTTCAACGTAAGCGCTTATGAGATAAAACCATAATGTGAGTGGCAGATGTGAATCACGCCATTTGTCTGCCTGGGTTCCTGAGCCAACTGGGTCCGTTTGAAAAACGCATCCAATTAATTCACTGTGCAAAGGCCCGTAATTAAATCGAAATGAATTTCGGGACAATTCAAGATGTGAGAAGAAGAGAAATTGCCGTTTGCAGTTGACTGCCTCATCAAGATTAGTCACAGTTACGGAGAAGTAAAACTGTATCGACTTACAGTCATTACAAACCACAGAAAGCTTCAAAAGCGCCAACGTCCAGCGAGGATCAATATTTTTATGACTGTGTCGCTTTTCTCCCGAAAAGAGAACGTGAGGGCATCAGGCAGACCTTCGCGGATTCCAGCTTTCTACTGACACTTGCACATGTGTAAATGAACCATTTATTATGATCATTTTTTAAGTTAATGAATACCGGCCATTATGCGCTCAGTCAAGATGTTCCAACCCAGAGGGTCGCGCGATTTCAAAGACGCCTCGTTTTAATTCACCCCATTGAGGCAGGTACGCTTTTAATGTTGTGAATCAGCTCACGGTTATGGGTTTTATTCATGATGATTGAATTCTTACTGAGCATATTCATCTTTTCACTTCAAAGTGCTTTTGGTGCTCCTGGACTTCTAGCCCCGGCACGGGAAACATTAGGTGCTATTAAGATGAATCTCCACGATCATCAGGCCTCTAACATCATTTAGCCCTGTGCAATACTGACAGTCTGATGTAATAATGGAAAATGCTCGCCGCTTAACGTAGTAATCAAAGACGAATTTGGTGAAACGACACCCTGGATAGTTTTTTGTGCTGATGGGAGGCGGGGCAAAAGATTGAGGGTACAGAATTTTCTAATCAACTTTCTAAGCAAATTTAAATTTGGCCAAGATTGAATATTGTTAAACAAATTATTAGTAATAGAAAAATACATGTATTATTCATAATAATTATTAATAGATACATAGATCTATAATACTATTATTCTTTACAGCTCTTTACATGCATACATTTCAATGCCTTACGTGAGCAGGCCATTTGGTGAAAATATATTGTATTTTTATATTTCATTTTTATTTAACTGCTATAGCTATGCTATGCTAATTCCAACACGTGTTGAGGTTGCTGAAGAAGTTCGGGTAAAGACTGAATTGAACTGAATTGAGTATATCTGGGCGCTCCATGCTTTTATTTCGATCGGGTTCAGGCACCTGTTTTTACCTGTTTCCACCATTGCATACGGCTCACAGCTAAATCCCACTAATAGCGTCTCTAGCTGGTTGCTATGGCGCCGGGCACTTCCTCTGTAATCTGCCTTCCTGGTGAGATGAGTGATAAGCATCAGTTTTGCTGAGACACAGCCGCTCCAGGCTGAGCACATGACCAGCGTGACTTCCTGTTCATTACCTCTCCCCCGGGAAAACAACACGCACCGGCTGGACGCGTTGTACCTGACGCTTACACCGGCCAATCGAGCTGGGCCGCGGCCACGGCACTTCGGCCGCTGCATCGCCGCTCCTCACTCTCTCCAAAGACCGTCCAAAACAAGCCGCACCGGACAGGTTCACGCGCAATAATAACCCTGCGCTCATGATGCGCCATTAGGATGCAGGTCTCACGAGCTGACAGGGAATAAAGATTGCTTTATTGATACATGCTGTTGCCATGACGGGCTCTTTAGCCTTTCCACTCTGTGCAACCTGAACAAACACACGAATCAGACGTTGGCCTGTGGTCTCCACGACACTTCCCTCGAATGTCCATCACCCGCATTTATTATACAGGCTGATGAGAACATTCATGAAGAATGGAACTCGTTTTTAATCCAGCAGTGTTGAGAAACCATTTGTGGGGAAAGTAGTCATGATTTCCAACCAAGGATGTGATGTTTCTAAAGTCAATTTATAAAAATATGAAGCCGGCGTAACATTCTTGAGTCATTTTTAGGTCTGACAAGTGATGGGCATTCCTCGATCACAGAACTCCAGGCCGGGATTTAGATTCAACCGCGCCTTTGAGCTGCGGCTCCATTGCTGAATTCAGCTGGTTGGCTGACTCAAAATCCTGGTCTGGATTCATGGTTCCTGGTCCCTAAATACCCGTCGCTGCTTACTGTTCACTGTTCTTGGACTCAGTTGAACGCGGGTTGTAAGATTTATCAAATTATAACAGCACTATTAACAATGCTTGTATCCTTTGGTTTAAAGAACAACAGTTGTAGTGATTCAGGGGCTGATAAGCAGCACATAAGTACCTTTATCTTCTTCTTCTTCTTCTAATGTCAAGTGATTTAAAGGGTGTTGGTAGCCTAGCGGGTAACACACTGGCCTATGAACCTGAAGACCCGGGTTCAAGTCCCACTTACTACCATTGTGTCCCTGAGCAAGACACTTAACCCTAAAACATTTGCTCCAGTTGTAAGTCACTCTGGATAAGGGCATCTGATAAATGTTGTAAATGTAAAGCAATATCTCTTAAATGAATAGAACAATGAAGTGCGGTATATCGATTTGTTTTATCTTTGAGATATTTGAGTGCTTTTTTTATCCCCACACAACTCCCTGGAAAGTGCAGCAGGGCCCGGCCCAACGCGCCTGGGGACGTACAGTGGCGAAGCTCACTTGTTTGTGGACTTTTTCTTCCCTTCTTCTCGTCACAATGGTGCAGCTGTTCCTCGTTTACTCTGGGGTCATATATTCGAGACGTCCCTCCTTCCTCTCGGCCTTGTTTGCCGAGGGCAGAGCTGGCCTGGGCCGGGAACGGTCCTCCTCGGCGCGGGGGCGGCCCATTCACGAGTGGCCCCCCCCCCGCCCGACTACAAAACTAGAGCCGCGGCGCTGCTCCTCGCGGACTCGAGTCGCGCTCGGTTTTGGGAAGTCAAGCAGGCTGCTATAGATGTTCCTTTAAGCAGAAAAAAAAAACGAGAAGTCTGCCATCTGGCTAATGTTTGCGCTGACATACTGTAAACGAGGCTACTGCAGAAAGTGCGAGCGACTCCGGCGCTTATCAAAATAATGGATCTTGTGTAATTTTGGTGTTGACAGACTCATTTGCACTAAATCAGGGACAGCGCTGGAGCGCATATAATATTTCTGAAAGTGCCATCTGGGAAATGCATTTTAGATACGAAAAAGAAAAAGAGGCGCGTGAGCCCATGGTTCATTAGGGGAAAGAACGTCCCATGATTTTGTAATGAAATGGTTGGGGGGGAAAGTTGATCATGTATAGGGGGGGGGGGTCGTGTATAGGTTTCGCGTTATTTCGCATCGAGTTAGCGCGGCGACCACGAACTAGTGAGCGTCTTTCATTCTAACGAGCGATTGGTTTGGATGCCATCCTCACATGGCTTTTTAAAAAACGTCCTTTGATGGGAGAGCCGCGTTGGAGGTACAACTAACGCGAAGCGGCTGACTTTCCGCTGGCTTCCCATTGAAACGTGCACCTTGTTCCCACCATCTGCTGCCTTTCATTTCCAGGCCCTTATCCCGAGCTTTCCTCGCGAATAAATGTCAGTCTCTTTAAAACCACGGGCCCGTCTTTGTTGTCCGACGCAGGCACTTGTCATGTAGTGCCTAATTGCCCGGTTCCATGGCATACGCGACTTAATCAGCAACATTTCTGCAACCCAGAGACGCACAAAAAGCGCATTAATAAATCTGTCGGTGATGCGTCAGTGTGGGTTAATGAAATTTAAAGGTGAGATTCGATTTGGGGACGGTTATGCCGTCTGAATGCACAACGTGGGACGTCCGTCGGGCTGGCTTCAAAGCATTTTTTTGCAAATCTGTGAACAAGAGCTGAAGGGCAGCTTCTGTTAAAGTCAAAATGTTCAATTATGCTTTTAAACCCTCCAATTCTGGCTCACACTTAAGCTCAAACACAGCTGTTTGTGGACCACACCGAGACAAAAAAAAAAAGCACCAATGTGCCATCAGTACGTGCTGCACCAACTCATCTGCTGCTCGGCGGGCTCTGATTTCATCCAGTGATAAAGAGGAGAGGCCATTTCGCTGATTGTATTCCGCTACAGAGAGGTGTTGTGGTCCACCTGTTGGATGTGCAGGTAAACCGATCTCCCCGGCCGCGAGGGGGGGGGTGGGGGGAGTCGCACAATTGTGTCCAAGCAACTTCGAGTGAAACTCCCCACCCCCGACCCCGCCCTTTAGCTGGCATCAAAATGCCTGACAGGTGCCACTTATTCACTCAGAGGCTGTGTGTAAGAGGACAGGCATCGGGCCCATTAGTCAACTTGAGGCAGAGCGGGCGTGGTGGCTCCTTCACAAAGCACCAGTGTTGTCTGAAGTGTGTTTCTAGAGACTGCTCTACAATGTAAGCAACATCCGATATACCCGTAAGGCCATCTCATGTGCTCATGAACATTCGTAAGATTGTTATGTCGCGATATTAAATCATATCCTTGGTTTTATTACGTACAGAGCATAAATACCGCTTTAAAATGGAACGCCTGTAAAGAATAATGTAATCAAACCCAAATGTTTTGTTCTTTTAGTCCCAAAATATCTGGAATATCAGTTCAATTTTTGGTTTAAAAAAAAAAAAAAAAAACGTGGAGTAATCTGGAGGGAAAATGCTCCTTTATGTGAAAATGATTGCAATATGTTTCATACCGAGTTTAAACCAAACAATTAAGCTATTCTGGATGCGTTTTCCAGGAGCCATCTGTTTGGATGTTACCTCAAACTGAGAGACTAATCAGCCATTCATGTGTAGACTGTCGTTTGGGCAAAGCGAACCAAAAAATGAGATGCCTCGGTTGAGTTGCAATCTCAGATTTGTGCCAGAGTTGCCCGACGCACATATCGGGGCGGACACACACAAAGAGGAAATGTTCGCTGCCTGAGCCAAAAAGGAAGAACACATCCAGATTTTATGATCATTATGTTCAGCTACTTAATGAGTTGATCTCTTGGCATTTTTTTCCACTGCACTACAAATTTTTGCAGATACGGCCGGGCGGAGATGGAAAGCTAATTATATTGAGAAAATAATCTTATTCTCCGACAAAAAAAACCCCACCAATGCTGTGTCGCGTCGGTTTAAATCTTACAGGAGCAAAGGGAACTGAAAACCGTGTGCCGACTGCGGCTGTAAACACATCTGGTTGTGTGTCCGTGTGTGTGTGTGTGTGTGTTTTTGTCCCTATTTGTGTGTCTTCTACATTACCTGTCTCTCTCCTTCCACTACAGCCTAATGATCATTTTGGATTCTGCTTAGTGCCTCCACACTCCACCATGCTGCGGCTCTGATTGCCACTTTTCTCTCTTAACCCAGATGCTGCCTTCTTTCCAGCCGCTTCTCACCCAGCAACACCAGCCGCATTTACATAAACCATTATGTGCTCCAACCTCCACTTGCAGCGCGACGGAGGACTAAACTTTGACAGCCTGCGTTAGGGCCCGGAAGTTTGCATTCCCCAACGCACAGGCCATTAACACGTCACTAGCTGTGGTGCTGTTACCGCGACGGTCAGCTTTGTATCGCATAATGCTCGAAAAGAAACAGCGTCTCTGTCCTCGGCATGGCGCCGTGCTTCGCATTTTTCCATGTGTGTCCATGTATGTAGTTTAGTGAGCATTACTACATTAACGGAGCACGGGCGCGGTGTTTTATGGCGTCCCGAGAGCCGCGGCTGCGCCGAGCTCAACAGTAGCCCCTCTATCGATACACGCTCGCGATAGGCAATTAAAAAGTCCATTCACGAAGCACTGAGGTCATCAGTCAGACCCAAATGCTTTATGACAGCAGCCAGTGAACCATGTTTGCCGGCCAGTGAACAGGAACTCCAACACTAATGCCTTTTGTTACCAGAAAGACCAGAAATCTGCCACAATTAGGCGGCCGCATCAGCAATCGGCGCGCAGCACTCTACCGAATTAAACCAAACGTAAATATTTCTTGTACGCCCAACATGCCGTGTTCTTAAGAGATTAAGTTTCAACCTATTAACTACAACCTGCTCGCTGAAAATGAAACTGACTGCCTCACGGCCCGGGCTGCCATTTTGAGGGCTGGGATCTAGTTTCTTCCTAAAATAAGATTTGATTAGATTATTTCATTATACTTAATGAAATTATACCAATTCCAAATAAATATCTAGGATTGTGCTAAATAGCAGGCTGTTATATAGAATTCATTTACTCTTTAATGGACAAAAATAATGAAAAAAAAGTCCGGGGTCAAATAAAATCTGAATAAACTGAATGAAGACAACAGAAATTTAGACCATTTAAACAGGGCTCACACTGAACTACGGAAATGCACAGGGCCAAAATCATAATGCGAGCCACCTCTTAAAGCACCATGGTATAATAATCTGTGATTTCGGTATAGCATGACCTAGACTCTGTATGGGCAAAGATCGGTGCGAAAGCAAACATCTCACATTTATGACAGTCCACCTATGTGTAGCTCCTAAGTGCAATGTTTGCTTTAGCTATTGACTCAGGGAGAAAAGGGCCAGATATCCTTGTGCGGAAGGTCATCATAAAGGGTACTTTCTGTGAGCAGGTTTATTTTTATGGTTATTTAAAAAGTAGCTGCTTCAGCGCCAAGCGAATAAAAGTCCCAACCTGCACTTGCTGAACGGCTCTATAGCGATTTGACCTTCTAGATGGAACTTCTACTGCCTTCTATCCAGAGACAGGACGGTGTGGTTGAGTAATTTCTTTACTCCCTGTTTAATGCAATTAAAGAGGCAATTTCTCTCAGTAAATCAGGCAAAAAACGTCAATAACGTTTCACTGGCTACTGAATCGGCCAATCAGCTGATTCCTCAGTGTGGTACATGCAACTACTTTCTGCTTTGTGATACACAATTTTTCCTGTGATGCAGACAACAATATGCATGTTTAAATGATAACACGTATATGCACTCTTTAACTTTAAAAAACGTTTTGTGGCGGAGAGTTTAAAGACAAAGGGGGGAATAAAGGTCGATGCTGGTTTAAAAAGCACAGATATACACAAACACACACACAGAGATCAGCATATTATGTCAGGGTTGACATCCTGAGACCTTCTATCCAGGACCACCAAAGACTTCAGTAATTTCCCTTTAATTGAAAATGCCTGAGGCAAGCATACACACACACAAACACACACAGCGCTCTTTATGTTACAGAGTCCATGTCAGGAATACATAACCAACATATCTGATTTCTCATCCGTTTTTAATGCAATCCACTCAGATCCAATAACCATATTTTCAATCTGACATGCTTGTAGGTATCATACAATCGTTGTGCTTTTAGGCCTTTATTACATTTATTATTACCCCCCCCCCCCCCCCCCCCTCCAGCTCACCATCATGGAAACACACGTCACTCCACAGGCAGTGGGAGAAGTGGAGAGGTGGGATAATGAGGCACTAATCGTATGGACAGTGTGTCTAATGATCATTATGAAGTGTGTGGGGTAAAGAGTCTGCTGAGCATTGCATTATCCAGATGTACAACAGGCAATTATAGTAATATTATATTATATTATATTATATTATATTGATTAAGAAATAGATTTTGTGAGGCAGGCAAGACAGCCTATTATAACAGCCTCTCATCTTTTAGCCTCTATGGTCAGTCTCCTGTTGATGGACCTTCTCCAAGACTAACAGTAAAGTTCTCCCTTCAAAAAAGCTTCAGGACTAGGCCTAATACAGCCAACCAGGAAACTGATCCCTGTCGATGGAACTAGTCTACAAACATGCCATTTGTATGTGTACTGAAGATTGCTATCAGATCGCTGCCACTGTGATTGGCTACGACGGCGACGAGTCTTCATTAAGAGCTGCGATGGTGCAACATCTGAAACGCATTAGGCCAAATCGCCGCTCGATGTCCGTTTTAACGGATCTGGGTTCAATCATGTCGTAAATACAACGTCTAAAAATCCACCGTCCCGTGCAGAGTGTCAAAAAGATACACGTCTGTGGAAAACGATGGCGACGTGAATGACATGAGTGAATGAACGACTCCATACAGAAGCTATTGTAGGGGAGATATGAAACAGATACACCATGTTCTGGAGCAGAAATCACACTCTAAAGCCACGTAAACTTTGACAAAAATGCACAAAAAGTATTTTCAGGCCGAAGCGCATTTACAGAGAGCCTGGCTTCGGTTCGGTTTTGTTCAGCACACACGCAGCACCTTGTCAGTGAACGACTGTTCCACGATGGACCCCGAGTGACGGACCCTGGAACCCTCAACCCGACAGGACGACCCCCGGTTGGGCCACATACCACCAATTTCTGTCTGTTTGCTCTGGAGATGCCACACACCACTGACACAATCACACTTGTTTGCTCGGCTACATTTCCCCCCCCCTCCCTCTCTCTCTCTCTCTCCCTCTCTCTCTCTCTCATCCACCCCCTCCTTTTTCAGCTCTGAATTGCTAAGAAGATGAAAAATCTAGAGTGCAGTTGATATACTCTGACTTGCCTCTGCAGTAAAATTACACTGTATAGATTATATCTGACAGCCCCCCTCTCCTTCCCCCAGCCAGCTCTCTCTCTCTCCCTCTCCTTCTCTCTCCCTCTCTTCCACTCACTGTTTTTTGTAAATATTCTGTGTGTGTGTGTGTGTGTGTGTGTGTGTCTGAGGAACAACAGACACCAGCACCTATTGCTCACCGTGCGCCCCACCAGCGTGACGAGTAGTGCGCGAGTAACACAGTAGTAGTTAACGTCGGGGTGTAACGTTGCGATGCTTGCCGCACTCCGGCCCTCAACATTCGGGGGATATCGAGAGGCATTGGGGGGAAAATAATAGCCCCAACCCCCACTCCATCCCCCCACAGTAACCCTACCCCCTCCTCCTTTACTCACACACACACACACACACACACACACACAGAAACAACACCATCATTATGAGAAATAGACAGGCTGATACAGCGCCGCTGCTCCCCGGGGAGAAGGAGAATCTGGCAACCTTACACAAGAGGGAGGCCGTCATAATACGCACAAGGCGCCGATCAATTACCAATTACTCTTAATTACCCATTAATAAGAGAAGTTCTCTCGGAAAACGAATCATGAATTCTTCTTATTACAATTATTATGAACATTTTGAGTAGTTTCTGCTGCTTCCAGCGTGAGGTGCTGACTCTGCGTGACTACACGACCCCGCGGCCGTGAAGTAGATTTAAATGGCCGCGTTCTCCCCGCACTTGTAACTTTTCCGCCGGTAAGTACCCCAACTCGACCCTCCGGGGGTCCGAGGGCGCCTTACCTTGCCGCAGTACGCGGGGTCGGAGTAGTGCAGCTGTCCCAGTCGCGCAGGGTCCGTCGCCGGCTGCGGCCGAGGCGGAGATGGATAAAATCTTACGTCCATTTCAGTCCGATCATCAATGAGCTCGACTCCCGCTGCCGGTGCGAAAAGCTTTGAGATGTTTTATATCTATTAAAAAAAAAGTGCGAACTAAAGGGAGTCGAGGGATGCGCGCTTCTTCCTCACATCCGTCCGCGGTTTTCACCAGCAACAAAAAAAAAGCAGGAAAGAAAACTTTTAGGCAAAGAAAAGCGCAGCTTTCTTTTTAAAAAGCCCCGTGGCGACGAACCGGCGGCGTTTCACTGGCGAGTTATCGGTCGCGGAGCTGCACGGGGAGCAAGTGAGGCGGGCTGCTGAGCTGCTGCTGGTGCCGCTTCTGCCGCCGCCGCCGCCGCTGCTGCTGCACTCCGCCTCACACAAAGACTCGCGGGGGGAACCGCGGCTGCAGCGCCTGCCGCGGCCACAGGGGGCGCTGCGGCGCCCGCCCTCAGAACTTCGCCGGCCCGAGTCCGCCGGACCCCGCGTGAGACGGGAGCTGTTTAGGCCACACGTCGTCGTGTTTACGCCGAAGGTCAGATTTCACAAGTTATTCCCCGAATTCACACACACACACACACACACACACACACACATTCTCACATCATGTTGTCATAACAGGGCTCATCGGATTCTGCTGAAGCTGCAGAGAACGCACACGCTCGAATAAAGGAAAGCCATTTCCGAAAGCCTTTTTTATGGCTCAACAATCCGTAACAACGTGTCTAATGCATTTGCGTGTTTTTTTTTTCCTGACACGTGGTCCCAGCTGTGCGACTGATGCCGAAAAACAACCACAGTTTACCTGGTGGACCTCTGCACCAGTTTGACTTCGTCACTCACCGTGGCCTTTCTTTGTCTGAACAAAAGGCATGGGCGGAATAGACAGCGTTTCCTGTTTTCTGTTTTATTTTTTTCCCTTGCATGCTACTTCACTTTACGCTCTCTGGTTGGAAAAAAATGATAGTGATGTTTTAAAATATTGATCCGTTATCAGTGCATTATGGTGCCCGTATCGTATTATGGAGATGCTGTCGATATCCAGCATTGATCCGAGCTATAACTTGTGTAGAAGCTGAAAAAAAAAGTCTACACGGCTGTTGTTTCCTGGCATTGTTTCCTGAAAGCTATATATACAGTACGTTATATAACAACTGTTGGCAGATTTGGCTGAACTGGCACAGAAACCCGAACTGTAACTGCGTTACTATAAAAAAGACAGCGATTGCTTATGAGAGCCTGAGTCCGTCTGGACGGGGATCTGCAAAGGACTCGGTCTTCTGTTTATACCTGGAAAGGTGAGGGTATAATACAGGTGGCGATGCACTGCACTGCCATGTGTACACAGCTAAGCTGCTGTGAATAAATTAAAATCTCCATGTGTGTGTAGTTTATGTGCAGCGTTTAGCACGGTACTGCATGTTGCATGCACCGTCCACACTGATAAAATCTGTAATGCTACATGTGATGACAGTATCTTCTGAAGCCCTCCTCATTGTAATAAAAGACGTTATTGATTTTGGGTGGATATGATCCTTATTACATGGCCCTTGGAAAAAGAAAATTGCATTTCTATGGCTGCAATGGCCGCAATAGTATTTTCTTTTTTATTTTCCTGGAGCTGTGATATAAGAAATAATGTGAACCTGTCACCTGACCACCTGACCCCGGCGCAGGTGCTTAAACACAACCATTTTGTTTAAACTGGACAAACAAACCAGCGGGGCTCTACTTGGGGCAAATGGAAGTGGAAACGGGAAAAGGAAAGGTTACACTCACTTTCATTCTCTCGCCCGCACACTCCACCTACACGCACCGGACCCCAGAGTCCCACAGACGATTCTGACATGACCAGCCCACCGACCACACTGCAGGGTCCACATTCCTATAGAGGACGCTGGATGCCGGGGTACAGGACTATATATATATTCTAGGACCATAGGACCATATATATATTCTACAGGACCATATATATATTCTAGTTCGCATCATACGGATACTATATAATGTTGTGTGTCCGGAAAAGGCAGCGAAATGCACATTTCAAATGTGTGCAGCACCAACCGTCTGGCCACCTTGAACATGATTGAAAGAGACATCCTTCTACAACCTTTCAAGCTTTAATGCACGCCACCTTGAACCTGCAGTGATTATAAGGACAAAGGCACACCGACCCTACATCCATTAACCAATTATATTCCAAATGGGTCTTTGTGCAGTATCTTCCAACCTGGAATCACGAAGACTAAAGTCGAAGAGGCCAAAAACTGCAAAGATCTCTCACTATTCACTCACTTTTAGCATTCGTCCTTCTCTACTTACACCCTTTTCGCTTCTCGACGTCAACACCCGTCTGAATAAGCACATATGCACATTGCAAATCAATTGTGTTTATGGTACAACCGCGAGGTGAGTGCTTTTGACGAGTGATTTTTCTAACCTTTCCACACACCCAGCAGCAGCTTTAGTGAGCCAGGATCAAGGCGGAGATCTCGATACACGACGCCTTCTCACACTTAGTTCTTTAAAAGAGAAGCAAGTGTAACAAAACGTTGTGCCACCTCTAGATTATGGGTTCATGTTCCAGTTGGCAGTCAGCAGTGTTTGTGTGTGAAACACAATTGGGCTGTTGACTTGGTGTATTAAGGCACACTGAGCGGCCGCAGTATAATTTGTTTTTCGAGTGGGAGATTTCAGTTCAGTTTTTAGTTTGTCGGTAGAAAGTGTTGCTGGATTTCAAGAACACCGGAGGAGTGCTGACAAGCAACATCGGAAAAGAAGGAGCTGACGTTTCAGTGAAAGCCTTGGCCAGCAAATTAGGAGCAACATCAGAGGCTGGTATTAATGTTTTTTCGCTCTAATACGTTCAATTTCCAACATGCTGTGCCTAAAAGCAAAATACTGCCTTTCACAAACCTCTCCAGGTTCAAAATGCTCCTTTTCCATTTTCCTCTGTAATAGACTGATGCCTCGTTCAGATCTGCTCCGACCTCCCTTCCTATTTTTCATTTAAACCGGCTATGGAAATTCAGAGCAGGCTTATGCATTCTGGCATGTTCTGCCGGCACAATTACGAAAGAACACAAGCCGCTCACGTTCACACGAGTCGTCTAAGAGCAGAACGTAAGGAGGTCAGACGCCATTCGGGGTTGTCGTACTTCCTCAGACGCAGGAAAGTCTTCTCTCCTGGAATCGGAGCCTGCTGGCCGCGCTCGGGTATGGTCCCTCTGAATGCTAGTGCACACAACAGCGAGCTTTTACGCGGCCCAAGTCATGTCAGCACTTTTTTTTCACTGGCGGCTAATCTCCGCACAATGTCGGCCTGGCAGGCCTTAGAACAACTGCCGCGGTTCTCAGACGCGTCCCTTTTACATTACAGATGAGCGCCGCTGCTCAGATATTACGGCATAGTTGTAATTACATCCTAAACGACCACGTCCCAAACGAAACCAGAGACATTTCTGTCTGCAGGCTCGCGCATTTGCATCTCGCAACGTACACAGTTGCACAGAAACACACAGGCAAGCGTCACGTGCAGTGAGCAGAATGCGGAGTGGAAGGAGATTCGAAAATCATTTGCAGCCCCGGTGACATTTTGTTAAAGAACAATGCGATGCACACATCGCGCGTGCGGATGCACAGAGAGGTTCTTATTCCATTAACCTTTGAATATCAATTTGCATTCGAGCCTTTGTGTGGCAGACGAACACTACTTGATTCGATGCTACAAGCCAACGTAGGAAAGAGGGGTATTTTAGCCCGACGCGGAGTTAATTAATCATTCGTGTGACAAGATGTGAACAATGCGAAGAGGAAATGCGTTAGCAAAGGAATTCTTCGTGGACCCAGGTGTGTGGAGTGGTACAAGAAAGGCCGCACACAATAGGACGAAATGTATGTAGTCTTTGGCCTCTTGCTTTACCAGATCTGACGTCACAACCCCTGGACGAGGTCTGTTCCAGTACAAACTCAAAAGGTTCCCTCTCACCTCATCCTCAGCCCCCCTTTTCCCCCATATTGATTATATTGGCAGCTGTGCACATGCCATAATAACCAATGGATCCCTTAGCACAGGGACACACACACACCATCCTTTTCTGGCTCATAATCTGCCAAATGTGCACAGAAAAACAGGAATGCACAGAAGCACTTGTGTTGCCCCTCTTACTCCGGTGCGTTCGGCATATGTACACAATTTGGTTTTTCCACAGACACGCTGTGCGAAATTCAATCTGCTTTTGAATGATCAGTAACAACACTGTGGCAGCGTATTAAAAATTCATAGCTACTCCAGTGGAAAAAAAATTCTTGGGAACCGGTGCATTCTCTGCAACCTTTAATGGCACATGATACGTTTCTATAACAAAACACAGGATCATTTCACTCTAAATGGAACTCAGGAAAACATCACAATGCCTGATCACTTCCACGACACGCAGTGCCGCAACGCTTCAGATTAAAATCTGCTTCAGGAAAAAAAATTAATCGAATATTTAAATGATATAAGACGCAAACGGCACAAGACGCATCACAGTGTTTTTTGCCGAAGGTGTCCGGCTGTGTTTAAATTCCACAATCGCTTGTTTGCAAATTTTATTCTCCACCGTGGACTTCATGTTGCAGTGAAAATGTATTCAGTTGTGACTGAATATGCACCCCCACTCAACCCCAAACACCCAACCCCCACCCACACACTCACACACACAGACACACACTCACACACACACACAGAGACACACAGACACACTTAATGACCTGACTGCCTCCCCATAGATGAATGTCAAGTAGTGTACATTGAATGCATTTTCATTCTTTTCTCTCTTTTTTTTTTTTTTGCCAACGGGCCATGTATCATTCAAAACTACTTTCCCTTAGTTCTCATCACAGATCTCATCATTATTTAATGCAGGGCTATTTATTAGTATGAAAAAAGGGGAGACCCATTTGCATCTGATTGATCCGAGGTCATGGTTGTACATGGACGGCAACTTTATGTTCGTCATAAAATGCGTTGTAAAAAATGTCTCATCGTTGACAGTATTTCATTTACACTCTAGATTCTTTCTTATTTATTAATAGTAGCAAAAAAAATGCACATTGGCCTCATAAGAAAAACAACAAACATGTGCACATAATAAAAATGTCATTAAAACTCCATTTGCACAGAAATGCAGTGTTCTGACTGCAAAGCTATTATGCTGAAGGCTGCTGTTACGGTGGTCATGTTGGGAATGCACTGTGTCTCCTGCAGTTGAAAAGTCCAAACTAGTGTTTAAGGGAGAAAGAAATGCATGTTTTTTCCTATTCTGTCCTTCTAGCGTGTGTTCAGTGTGACAGAGAGAAATTGATTCAGCCCGGAATGACAGCCTGTCTGCTTCCCCTGTTGATATCAACACGTTTTGACTCTAGTGCTTCATTTTTTTCCCCCTTTCTCCACATCCGTCACCAAGACAACCGGATTATTTTGAATCTATCAGATCAAATTCAATTTTGCTTTTGATTTTCGATCGGCCGGGACCCTGGCTTGTCGCAGAGGGGCGAGTTAGAGATCCCACACTGGAGCCTAAAGAACCTGACAGGAGGAGACCTCCATGTTCTACACACCAGAAGAAGAAACACCACCGTCCACAGAAACAAGGAATGCATCGTTTTATTTGGTATTTTCCTGTACCGCAGCCTGGGCCCTCCACCCTGTTTTCCGTGTTGCATTACACTCTGTATTAATAGGCGATACCCAGATGCCACTCTAAAGGCACACAAGTCTTATTTTGTCAGTGTGACATTATGTCACTGAAATGCTCTAGCCGGTGGCTCATGTGTATTCAGCTGTCTGGATAAATAACACTGATCCATTGTTTTTGTTTCACTCAGTGTGTGTGTGTATTTAAGTTCATGTGTGTGAGGGGAAGTACATGTAAGGATGCTTCTGATAACCAACGAAAGCTTAAGACGTGATTAATAAAGGGCAAATTGCATGCATTGTGTGTTCTATTCGTATGCAGTGAGCCTGGGAAATGCGATATCTGACTAACTTTGCCATCACTTTAGTAACCCCTCACTGGTTGCGTTGAGTAATGGCTCTATCTGTCAGTGCCAGCCAATTGTTCGCTTAGAAAAGAATGTGTCGCTCTCCTTAAACTGCTTTAGACGCACACTCCAGCTGGTTCCAGCCACAGGAGACTGAGAGATATCCGACAACCTCAAATCTCTCTAATGCTCTGAATGGGTGTAGTCAGACCCAGCTGATGTAGCCAGACCCACTGGACAGCCGCAGAAGAGCAGACAGATTTGTGTGTGTGTGTGTGTGTGTGTGTGTGTGTGTGTGTGTGTGTGTGTGTGTGTGAAGGAGTCTTCATCAGCAGTTTGTTCCACTAGGTCTCATTCTATCTCCTCCATTCTGATCTGACCCCATTTTTACACACAGACACAGAGGACGGAACAGACACACACACAGGCACACAATGCACAACACACACATACACACACTCACAACGCTTGAACGCTCTAACACAATGACACAATGAGATTGATTCAGCCTCTTAAAGCAGGCACATCATCATTAAATTAAATAATGTCACAGGGACTCATGGAAAATAGATTCTCTCTGGCATGCTTTCTTCATCACTCACGGTCTTACAGCCAATGAATTTCATTCCTCACCTTTCTGCTCTCCTTTAGCCAGAAGTAATGAAGTTCACGGCTTGGTCATTGTTTTTCACTTAACCAAAAAAAGGAATTTAAATGCATGTGTGTCTTTGCCAATGATAAAGAAAAATGAAAGTTCTGAAGCAGACTGAATATCAGACCTTTACTTGGCCTTAAAAGTGAAGATGCATACCAAAGCAGAACACTTCACATAAAAAAGAAAATGTCAATGTTGGTGCAGTGTAATATTTTACATGAGGATGTTTTAGAGGTACACTCTTAATATTTGGTGCGCTTGTCCATTCCATGTCTCAATGAATAACCGAGGACAGTCGGTGGACGAGTGGGTGGAAGCCTGTGGAAGGAAAAAGAAAGATGCAGCTAAATAAGAAAAACAAGAGACATACCCACTAGTTCTAAGATACATCTTAAAAAAGCACGACCCTGAGTTGATCATTGGAATCCTGCCATATTTTACACTCTTTATTTATTACATTTTCTATTGGGATGAATACACACTATTTGTCATTCAACTGTTCTTAAGTAATGTCATGCAGGCAGCAGCTGTTAGATATAATAGCTAGATATTCTTCAGAGATGGAGAGAAGTTTCCTCTCTGATAATCAACATTTTTATTGTATCTCCAGAATGTGTCTCTGTTGCGGATTCCAGAATAAAGAATAAAGATATGGAAGGACCCTTCCATCAGTCTGTTTCCATTTTAACCCGCTAAGCCAACAAGGTTCAAAATAACACATGACCTCACACAACTGCTATTCATTAATGTACATTATTGCATTCACTTTGCTAAGACGCACAAGTGTGCAGTCCAGCTCCACCTCCACCACGTCATGACAAGTAAATTCAAACTGTGATTCTGAGGAGAATCATAACCACATTTACAAGACATAGACCATAGTCTAAAAAAATGGTGGGCTATACAGTATCATACATCACCTTACCATACAATACCATAGAACAATAATTATATAAAATATGTTTGTTGTTAATATTAAATAGTATATATTGGGGATTTTGCCATCATGAAAGATCATCACAATAGATTTCATGGTCAATATCATAAAATATACTTCCTTAATCAAGATAACAGAATGCAACAAGCTGTGCATGGAAACAAATGTTTGTTTTACCCAAAGAGTATGTAAACCGAAAATGCAGAATGTTATAACATCCAGAGAACTTGGTTATTTCCCTTGCAGCAGCATCTCATAAACTATTCTGACAGACTAATAAACTATATAAAGCCGCACCAGGAGAGTGGGGGGGGCAGGATTTGGGTCTTACATCCATTCAAAAAGGGCGAATGCAAAAGAAAACATCAATTATGGGGATTATTATTTCAGTTGCCAGGGAAACATCCTTCCAACCTCAATATCTCCATGTCTCTACTGCTTATTATCATCTCTTTTGATTGTACATCATTGAAACTGTAGTGATTACACTCAGCAGAATGGAAAAAAATGCTGCTGTCATGGCAACAAAGTACAGTGTTCTTATTCATTTCACCTCTTCAGTCTGAAATGTAATATACATTTAGCAGTAATGGCTTATGGAAGAGGCTTCAGAAAAATCGTTGCCATCTTTCAGGATTCCAGTTTTATTTATTTATTTGTTCTATGCTGGGGCGTGTGCATATGAGGTATTTCTGGGTTTTATTTTTGCACAAAGGCGTCTCCACAAAGGAGTTCTTTGCTGTTGTTTCCTGGCACGGCAACACAAGGCGTTACTGTGATGTTTACTACTGTGATATTTATAGGTTATTAAAAGCTTTCTGTCTCAGTTGTGTCCATATACAAGACGTGCCATATGCTATATGTTGCAATGCTTCCATATGAAATGCACATGTGCACATCTGTAGCACATTACTTATGTACCCTGTTTTGATGTTTAAATGAATCCTTCTAAAAAACGTGTCATCTATGATTGTGCATGGATTTATTTGGGCATCTTTTTTGATGGGCATCTTTTATCAGGAACAATATCAGTCAGCATGTTATGTTTTTCTGCGGAGGAGAAATGTGTGAATTTCACTGCACAATTTGACACTTGTAACTCAAATATCGAAATTGAGAAACACCTTTTTGATCTATCTGAAAGATACATCTGACAGTTGCTGCATAGATCTACAGCATTTATAGCATTTATCAGAAGCCTTTATCCAGAGCGACAGTCCCTCTGGAGACACTCAGGGTTAAGTGTCTTGCTCAGGGACACAATGGTAGTAAGTGGAGTTTGAACCTGGGTCTTTTTGGCCCACCATATGACATGAAATATTATTATTTGTAAAAAATGCATAGATACAAAACAACCACAGAAATGCTTGCTTACTGAGAGCAAGTGTAACATACTGTATACGAACAATGCAATTTTAAAAAGAGCATCAGCGATGTAATCAATACATGAAATCTGAAATGGCAATCTTCCACATTTTCTTTTCAAACGCAAACCACAAAATTGGATTTCAGATATGCACAAATGGCTGCTTCATTACTTACACAGGATTTATTCTGCCTGTGTTTTTTCTTTCTAACCTTTTGATGTGATTTCTGTCTTTTATGAGGATATTATTTTCAGTAATCATAGCATGGCTCAAAATTATAGCCAGCTCATGGAAACTGTCAAATTATGTATGCATTTTGTCGTCCCTTAAGCCAAGATCTATGTAAACCTATTAAGAAAGCAGCATTGAGAAATAATAATGGTGCTTTCACCTCTAGCCATATATATGCAGAATTACATTATGGTGCATAAAATATAATCCACTGATACTAATGGTAATTTATCAGACTGATCATATTGGAGAGGCATCCAAAACAGTCTCCATACATGCCATTTTTAATGTTCGGTCTGATATCTGTCTGATGGCCTGTGGAGTTGAGCCGAGTAGTAACTGTTTATTTCTTCAGTGCACCATTTACCAATTTGCCATCTTAAGATTTTAGAACATGACATTACAGATTTAAGACAAAAGCAAATATCAGTAAAATAACATGGTTAAATAAAAAAAATGCCTCAGGCATTCCTCCCCAGAATGCATTACTTCAGCAATGCCCAAACTCAAGCCACTGAAATTTGAGACATGTATTTATTTATTTGATTTTTTTTTACACTTCCTGATATTTTGACAGTTATTTGGAATTTTTTACCTCAACAATATTAGGACACCACATTTGTTTACATGCTTTAGTTGGACATATTGGGCTCGGTGAACGAGTGAGTTGCTTTGTTCTATGATCACCAGCACTAACCTCCTCCTCACTGCCTCCAGGTGTGTTGAAATGAGCCAAGCTGGCCCTGATTCTCTGAATAAAGAACAATCCTTTCACAGTCATTCAGTGGACTGCACTCTAGCATTAAAAGAGAATATTCAGTCTTGTATCTAGCACGGGATGCAAGGAATCAAGATGAAAACTTCCAAAATGTGTTGATGTTTTATTAATGTAGCTTCTGTCAGTGTGATGAAACATTCAGATTTTTCTTTTCTGCATTTCTTTCTTTCGAAGGACCAGCGTGGAAAGAATTTGAATTGATAAATTATTGATGAACTTTAAGGGTAATGAGCACGCGTTGTCACTTCTGTGTCTTCTGTAGAGTTCTTCATTTTAAGGGTTAACCCGCCATGTATTCAGTGCACATAGATGAGGCTGTATATAGAACATTTAGATGCAGAGCTGCACAGAGATTTTAATCGTGTTCCATCATCTATGATGTTCCAGTTGATGTGTCATAACTAAATGTGTTTTCCTCTTTTCACAGGCTGCTTAAGTTGAACTGTACTGAGCAATGCACGCTTTTGAGATGCAAGAAACCTAAAAATCCACCCTGGACTTCACTCAATTTAATCTGGAGCCTCATAAACAATCATTTGGTTTTCAGTGGGCATAGCTCAAATATATTCCAGAAATAGTCACAAATTCCTCCCTGAATCCTTCAATTACCAAAGATTAATACATGACTTCATCCCGTCTTATGTTTCTTTGTATGTCTGGGACCAATGCCAAAGCGCAGATCATTCTTTTCATTCAAGACATTCAGAATCTCTCATTACTCTTATTTTAGAAAGGCGACAGGCATTGGAAATAGATTTTTTCGTGTACATTTTCCCTAGAATAATTGGAAAAGTAATCTGCCATTGAAATGGAATTGCATCAGCTACAGAAAGCAATTCAATGTCAGTCAAAATGACCTGTGTAGGCAGGTCAAATTATTCTTGACTTTTAAACAAAATATTAATTAAATAGATACATGCCATAGTTACTGTGGAGATCAACATGGGACTGTAAACTAGCTGCATTTTTTCTCATGTGCAAGTTAAAATCTAACACAGTTGTGCACAGTCCTTTAATTATTGAGATTTACCAGTTTTGCTTTTAGAATCTATTTATTGATTCTATTTCATATGTGGGTTTTTTTTTTCTTTTATTATATTCAGTTTAGGCTGAATATTAATTGCTGTTGATGACCCATGAAGCTGGTCTATAAAATCATTATTTCACTTAGATTTCACTTAGACACAACATTATTTTATATGGCATCAATTTAAACATAATTATTGTGACCCGTTTTGTAAAGAATTGGCAAAGAATTCATATTTTTGAGGATCAAAAACCTTTTGGAGAATACTAATAGTAAATATAATGCTGTATACTCATGTCAGATTCATAAGCCAAGTCATAAATAAACAGTCGTCAGGTTTGAGTAATTCCAAGTAGTTTTCCGTAATTCCCCGAAGTGTGTTTTTTTAATTGTGTTGAAAATTCCTTCCCTGTAACACTCAATTTTTGTCATGTAAAGGATCCAGTCTGATGCATGATGGGGCAAATCCTTAATTCAACTGTTCAACCACAGTCAATAAAACATCAAATGGCTGCATGGTGAGGAAATTGCTTAAAGAAGATACTACCCACAAAGCCCAAAAAGACAAGTTTCTCATCAGATCATGGTGAAAAATGTCTCTTTCTTGTCTGCGTTCATTCCTTCAGCAGCTTACATCCAAAATAAATAGCGTAAGAAGGTCCTTTCATTTGCACAGATGTGACACAGAGCAGTCCTTTGCTGTCATGGAAATATGTAGCAGTCCATTTGAACCAGAGCAAAAAATGTTTGGTCTGCAATTATTTTTTGCAATTATTGCTCTGAAGCAATCACAGAGGAAATAACAGAGCGGAAATGGATTTTAGTTTAAACTATTGCACCAAGATATTACATGAAGTGGATTAACAATATATACATGGAAAATGGAGGCAAATCTGGAAACTGGCATGTTCCAATCAAATGACTTGGACTGAACTAAAGAGATTTGTGCAAAAGACTCAGGTTCTGGTGTGCTGCTTTGATAGAGAACCTATTAAGACTTACTGCTGGAGTCACAGTAGATGGCATTTCATAAAGTATTAGTTAAAGGTTGTGACTCAATGCTAAATATATTCTCCGAGTCAACAGAGTTTTAGGGACTGAACAGCACTGCATCTACTACAGAGCATTTTACAGGACAAGAGCTTCCTTCTGCAAATATGCACTCAGTGGGATAAAAATGTATATTTTATGCTCTTGTCTAATCATGTCTCCCAACCCGAAAAAGGAAGCATGTCAACTTTTCATCTGCTGTCAAAAAGAACATTTTCTTTTTGCATTTAAATTGTGTTACTCAACTGTGCTAGTGCGCGAAAATACAGTAACGCACTGTTGAAAAGTAGCCGTAGAAGCTGATGGTGTAGAGGAACCATGTCGGTTGTAGGGTGTTTATTGGCTTTTCAGTGCTCTGCTGCCTGGGGATAATGACTGTCCCCCCGGTCAGTTTGAGTGCCACACTAAAACCTGCAGTCGCTATGTTGGCAATCTGGATCATGGCTGCATTTTCAAAATGTGCAGCTTAAACGCCACCATCTCTGTATTGTGTGGAAGGCACATAATGCCACTGTGACACCCTTAGGAAATCACAAGAAATAGGAAATAGTGTGCACACCACGCACATAAGGAAATAAAAGATCACTTGAATAAAAAAACTGATGAAGCAAATCTGCATTAAAATTTCATAACTGCATTAAAACGGCATTTTACCACAAAATGATATTTCCTGACAACCCATTACACTAAGGTCATAAAGTGGTAGGTAATCGATAATAAAATCCTTAACCAGTGTTGCTTATATGTCGTTCTAAGCCATACACACACACACACACACACACAAAATCAATGCATCGCTACTGAAAACATCCTGAAAACTTGATATGGGTGAACATGCTTGCAGGCTCCAGGTATAAAAACCAGCCGAGTGCTGTTTCTTTTTCAAATATTTGTCCTCGGTGGTGAAGCAAAAGTACTGTATGTGATTCAAGCTTAACTCCCAATATTCTGGCAATGCCAACATCTGCCATGTTATTGTAAAACTGACTCCAGGATGGTTTATAGGCCGTAGAGTCCTGAATAAGCAAGCTGTGTTTTCCACAGTCATTTTCTGATGTATTGCTGAGCAGAGAGTCTGCGCTCAAGACACAAGCAAGACAGGTTGCCGATCGATGTATTAATGACAGAATAAAAAAGTGTGATGGTATAGAATCATTTAAATTAAGGATGCCAATGGCTGGCAATAGGTTTAACTGCACAGTGTGTGCTGCTTGTCTTGGCATATTCTCTGTAGTGTGGCATGTGGTCTGGAGTACATGGGGAAGACTTTTTTTTTTTTTTTTTATAAAGACCAGCTGTGATTACATTCCCGCTCCTTATAAACCTGAAACGGAATACACGCAAGCAAAATTTACAGCCCTTACACAAGGTGTGAAATACCACAAAAGGTATTTTGCCCTCACCAAGGAAAATGTGAGAGGTTTGCTGACTTTTCGAAATGGTAAAAAAGGGGACACCTTATCCACACATGTTTACTGTGTGTGTGTGTGTGTGTGTGTGTGTGTGTGTGTGTGTTCTACAAACCAAGTGGGTGGTTTTCTCAAAATTGATGCAATCTGTGAAATAAGCTTTAAAACAGATTCTCTGCTTTCTGCATGATTCCTCTGCCACTGCAGAACTAGAATTCCTCGTTTCTGCTGTAGAAGGTATTGACCTCCTCAGGCTTCATTTTAATGGTGCACACACACACAACACTTAGTCTGTTGACTAATATCTAGTCAATCCACTGCATTTATAGTCATGCAGGACACAATATTCTCACCTGAATAAAATGGTCATTGTATGAATTTAAAGAACTTGAATAAAAAAAAAGAGGAGAGCATCAGTAATTGGAAAGACTTTGAGGTTTAACAACCTTTAAAACAAAAAAAATGTTTAGACTGGGATGAAATTCCAAACAGCAGTGGCTCACTGAAGCAAATTCCATCTTTCTTTCTTTCTTTCTCTCTTTCTTTTTTCTGGTTAGAGTCCACCCCTTCTCCCTTTTCAGATTTCATCATCAGCTCTTGTTTGAATAGGACACTGTCCTCCCCTCCCCAAGCCCAGTCTCAATAACTGGCCTTTTTCTGGGTCTCTGCCCTCACACAATCACGTATCAACTCCAATCTGTTCACATAATGCTCTGCTGCTTGCCAGGAATGGCTGCTCAAACTTTTAGGGCTGTTCGTTTTGCATCCAGAGTTTCTGGGGCTGTGGTGACTTAAAACGACCACAAACAGGGCGAGAAGCCGCGATGGCTCAGCAGCTGAAAGAAATCTGGACAGAAAGTCACGTTTAATGGACCCCTTCATTAAAGAAGAGAGCTCATTGGTGTCAGGGTGCATCAGAATAAACACGCATCTTTGAAAGGATCCAAGGCCGGCAGAAGTTCTGCATATCACCCCGGTGCATTCTGATATTTTCATACACTCGCCACCGTGTAACACCTAGGCTGAGCTTTCTAATATTGCTCCATAAAAGACATGTTTCAGATGAAAGTAGAAGGCAGAAGGGGGCAAAAAATCCAATCAAATATTTTCCCATCACTTTCTTCAACAATCATACGATTACAATTCCAACTCGAGGTGAGGGGTGTGCTTCGAATCTCAATCGTCCACTGAGTCTGAGGTAAATGGAGTTTTTGTGAGCTTCTCCTCAGCTGTGCGGATGACTGGTGACCTACAGTTTTACATATAAAATGGTGCATTCAGATGTGTTCACTCCCTCCATCACTTAGCACCAAGCCTTATTTGAAAGCTGTATGCCTTGTGTATGCTGAGCTACTTCCATAGGCTACTTCACTTCCACATTTTCACAGGAAAAGCGGTGTAGTGTGAATTTTTTTTAATTGGATGCAATGATATCATTGGGCACAACATTTTTTTTTTACGTGACAGATTACATGGTGTTGCCTATTGTCCCTCTCCCACGTCAGCCCTCCATCCATATTTCATTTGTATAAAGATTTTGCCAATCAGCACATGAACAGTGGACAATCAATACATTTTCACATTTGTTCTAGGCAGACAGCTCAACTGGCATTTCTGAGACCCCAATATGTTGGATTAGGATAATTATCACATCATTCTTTCAGTTGTCAGAAAAAGAAACTAAACTAACTTCATGTGTATGTTTTAAATTACTTGCAAAAATGGGTCAGAGATGCACCCGAACTGCACATGTTAACTATATTAGCTGCTGTACAGACAAAGAAATTTCAAGCAAACAGTTTCGCAGTGTAATACAAGGACAGTTGCCAGGCATCCCACACTTTTTATTGGGTGAAGATGTCATGGGCCTTTTTCTATAAGATATACGATATAAAATTATACAACATGAAAAAAACTCTCTTGAAAAAATGTGCATTTTCATAGTAGGGTTCAAAGGGGTACATGTGGTCTATTAGAGCACGTGCCTAATTACAAATATCTCTCAAGAGCTTATACTCCACCAAATCAAATCAAAGTCAGACAGATTGTGTAGAAAAGGAGGAAATTCAAGGAGCAGTCCGCCAACAAACATCACTTTGAGTCTGAGAGGCAACAAAGGTAACAAAAGGGGCTTTTTGGAAAACCTCAACTGGAATGACTAGATGAAGAAAAATACTCATCATAGCTGAAAAGGTCGATGCCAAATGGCCATAATCAATATTCTGTCCAGCCCTCTGGTCCCCATTGTGCCTCCCATCTTTCCTGGTTGTAAAGATATCTCTGTTATGCCAACTCGAACCTCACTGGCTGAGAATTGTAGTTATTTTTAGACTTGCTTGATGGAACACTAATAATGGCATTCTCCTGCATGGTAATACTGACAGAACCCAAAGGTCTGTCTGACTGCATAATGATGCATACAGTTAAAGTTATTTTTAATACAACATATGCATATGATCATTCAAACAACTGTGTATAACATCTCACTAAAAGAGGATTTACAGAGGTACTGGCATCCTTATAAAAAAAGCAAGTGAATTAATCATCAATAAATTATGTCTGTTTTTGTATACAGTATGTTAGTGTGAACAGCTCAACCATCCTGCCTGCTTGTCTGCCTGAATATCATGAAAAAGGTAGATTTATATTGTAACCTTCAATTGCACATTAAGTTAAATATTCTTGTTTTACTTTATATGGTTCAGAAATTACCTGTAAGATAAGATAAACCTTTATTAGTCCCACAAGTGGGAAATTGCATGAGTATTTATATTGCACTGTATCGTAGTACCATTTAGTACCATAATTGGCAGAAGTGCATTGCAGGATCATAAAATCCTTAACAATAAAAAAATCACTGTTCAATAGGAAATGTACATTTTACCTTAATCTGTTAAGTCTTTTCTCTTTTGCCTTTTCTCACAATAAAAGGAATGTCTGTGTGTACTTTTACTGGAGACTTAAATTGCAGTGGAATCAAATCTTGACTTGAAGTACCAATGACTTTTATGTCAAAATACTCATAATTACTCATATTCCAACAGCTTCCAAATGGAGTTTCATTCCAGTTGAAGAGAACTGCTCTCGTTATGCTGAACTTCAGTGCAGCACAGCACACAGTGACACTTCCTTAAACACTAGGTCACCACTGCCCCTGTAGTAGAGTACATAGAGCCATAGAACTTTTTTTTCAGACCATAGAACTTGATTACCATTTTCTTGTAATATTTTGCAGGAGTCCAGGTGTTTACATATGTGGAAAACATAATTTAAAATGTTTTATCATTCTCTTGTAAGGCAGGTATCTATTTCTTAAAATCATGACTTAAAAGAGCCAGCTCGCCTCTCCTTCATGTGGGTTGTGTTTTCTCTTATCTTTTCTATAATGATGGATGACTAGGCAAACGTGGCCTCTGCATCACCTCATATTTGTACCGCAGTTTATCAGGAAGTCATAGATTGCAGCCTGAACTAAAATGTTCATTTTAAATAGGAAACATGTTTTAGCTATGTATTTACTTAATAATTATGGCACATGTGCTTTCGTTGAAAATATGCATTCTTTTGAAGGCCTGGTTTTCTCTGAACACATTTGTTTCAGTCAAAAGAGTGAGTTGAAGCTACTTCACCTTAAAGGAGGAATTTCGCGACCCCTTTTTACTAATATTTACAAAGTGGGCCAATAATTGTGGAGGGCACTGAATGTTTGAACATAAAGCACATATTTAAGTTGTTAATGCTATGACAGTAACAGTATCAGGTATTTAAACACACAGCCCAGTCTGTCCATTCAATGTCCACTTTCAGCACCGTAGCAGCCCATTGTATATAAGTCGTACATTGTCAGGGTAATGCATGTGCATGGATGTATATTTCAATTTTTGATTGTAAATAAGAAAGCGGATCATTTTTCAGTTTTGACTTTTCAAATGGAGCAAGTGAATTAAGGATCATTTTTCATGCGGAGTAAAAAGGCCTCATTGTTTTCATTAGGTCTTGTGGGAGTGGCTCATAACTTATAGGCCTGTCATTGGGGAAACCTGATCAGATTGTTCAAATCTCCCTCAGTGCAAGTTACAGATTTATAAGGGTCATAGCCTCAGAAATGCAGCCTACTGACTCAGGAACAGTAGTTTGTAGTTTAACATGTAGTTTATATGTTGCATAAATACAGGCAACGCTAATGCTTGACACAGCTCTGCATTAAACATAATTATTTTGCTTTACTCTTTGGCACTGATCTAGAGATATTGTGCAAAATGGTTGTAGTTTGAACAATTAACTATTAGCATCAATCACACAAACTAAACCATTTGCTAGTCAGAGAAAGGTTATAGAAATAGCCAGCTATAGAATACTACAACTGCAATACATTTTTTTCCCTCTGAAACAAATATCTGGTATTGCAACGTCAAAATCATTTTTCCCTTGCATTTATCAGATGCCCCTTATCCAGAGCGATTTACAGTCAGTAGTTACAGGGACAGTTCCCCCCTGGAGACACTCAGGGTTAAGTATCTTGCTCAGGGACATGATGGTAGAAAGTGGGGTTTGATCCTGTGATCCTGTGGGAACATTACACATGACTAACGTGAAAGTAACCCCTTTCGGACCGGATCATGATAGTACCCCTCCTCCTAGGCACGACACCCGGTGGGCCCACCAAAGCAGTCCACGATGGAGGGAAGGAAGTCCATACACTGAGTCTTTATGAATCAAGTAGGAGATGAGATGAGTCGAGAAGAATCGATTCGAGACGAGATGAGAAGAGATGAACAGCTGAGATGCAAGAAAAATTTATGAAGACTGGTCCGGTATTCACGATGGACGAGCGGCGGTAGTCCAGCTTCAGGCCAGTGTGGTACCGGCACCTCATCCGCTGTCGGCAGGCGCCCGTTGCTCACGGTCAATTTCCGTCTCACCCCAGTGAATGGCCGCTCCTCACCTTCAACACCACCAGACATGGGAATGAGAGCCAGGGGTCGGGAAAATGAAGCCAACGACAAGGAAGCTGGAGGCATCCTCCACGCGAGGTTTATACATTCGACACAGGTGAAAACGATTAGGGAACATTACAGATCAGACAGTGCTCATCTGGTTCAGGTGGACAGTGTGTTACACACTAGGCTATAACCACCCCACATACCTCCTGTGGCGCCTAGTTGCCCACAGCACCGAGTCACAGACCTGAATGGTCAAAACTGGGGGCAGCATAGGGTGTTGTGCATTGTTTGTGTGTTTCTATTTTTTCTTCTGTTAATTAAAACACGTATAGTTAGTTAGTGTTTGTGCTTTGTCTTCCTTTTCACCCGGTGGCATTACACCTTCAATACATACATATAAAAGCCTTTTTCTTGCTGTTTAATATATTCCACCCTTGACAGGTGTGGCTTTGACAAGTCATCAGTGCACTTCACCTGTCAGTGATTTTAATGTTGTGGCTGTTTGAATGAAATATACAGCAGTTTGATAACTGTGAGTTCATAACTGTGTCGCTTTGTCTCCTGATAATCACCTCCATGTGTCTGTCTGGTTCAAACTGGCCTTTGTTTTCACGGGGTGGGGAGGTTCTCTGGTGTCATAATAATGCCCAGCTAATGTTCCAGCCAGATAAGGGAATCGAATAGCAAGTAGTGATCTGTATTCTCCTGTTTATATACACAGTATTGGGGAATCTTCCCATTCGAAGTGGATTTCGGCAAGGTTCAAGGTTCACTCTTTGTGTCTTATATGCACTAGTCTTGGATCTTGAACCTGGACCCAGTTGGCATGCACATGTCTGAGACCATGAACATTCTGTGTAATGAAAACACCACACTATTAAAAACAGTGTTCAGGCAGATATTTAGTAGAGGAAATAAACTGTCCTGACAAAAGAGAATAAGTTACCACCTGGATTTAAGTGGATTTAAAATGCATTGATTGGTAAATTACTGCAGTGAATAATATTTTTGGAATGGCTAAATGTTATTTATTCGTAACTGATTCAGCGAATACTGCCTCATTTCAGAAACAACCATGTCTGAAGGACCACATATCTTTCCTTGCCAGAATTTAATCAAAAAGTTCTATTGTCATTGCACCAAGTAGTACAACAAAATCTGATTGACAAAGTTCTGTGGATGCAGAACTTTTCAAAATAAAAAAAAAACATACACATTTCAAAACATAATACCAGATTAAATATACAGTGTGCAATAGCAGTGTTAGAAAATATAGCAATATATGGCAAAATTTTATGTGGTGATATTGTATCAATACAGGGATGTCAAATATTGATATTTTTGTATAGTGGGGTCAGCATTGATGAGAATCAGCATGCGACTACAACCTCCACTCCTGTAGGTGGCGCTGTACAGCTGGGCACTTTGAATTACTGCCTGGCATTTCAGGCAGAGTGAAATCCCAAAACATGACAGATGTATCACAGCATCTTGTATTTCAGCTCGGTTTTTACATTTTCAGTGAACTGTAGAATACCGCAATATGTACAATATCAAAAGATATTGTTATATAATCGTATAAACCAGGTGTGATACGTATCGTAGCATGAGATCCTTGCCCCTAGTACGAAATATTGAGCATAATGTCCCATTTTTGATTTTACACCTGAACTAAATTGCAAGTCTTCCAGACCTGAGATCTGAATTCAGAGCTCAATTTAATGGTGAAAGCAAAAGAATTTCCCTACATACTATGATTTCTGCTTTCAGGAAGACCAACAAGGTGACCCTACAAACAACAAGGGCCATACTGTCTTGAGCCATTAGAGCAGCAATGCTTGGACATGGGAAGAAAATCCACAGCCACTTCTAGGATGCTCAGAAAATGTGCAGACATCTCACTGCCATCTTCAACATCTCACTGATGACCGCCATCATTCCAATGTGTGTCAAGGCCACCACCATTGTGCCCGTGCCTAAGAAATGTTCAGTGTCGTATTTATCATCCTGTTACACATACACCCATCGTGATGAAGTGCTTTGAGAGGCTGGACATGAAACACCTGCCTCTGCAACTGGATCTTGGACTTCCTGACTAAGAGACCTCAGTCTGTTGTGGAACAGCATCTCCAGCACCACCTCACTGAGCACTGGAGTTCCTCAGGGATGTGTGCTCAGTCCAATGCTGTTCACCCTGCTGACTTATGACTGTCACTTCGAACTGAAACATACACACACACACACTACCTTTGATGAGAATGACTATTGTTGCACTGTTCAATTTTGCACAGCAGTATTTGCACTATTTTTACTTTGTACCTACATCATTAATTTCACTAGTTGAGTGCCGTCTGTCTCATTGTTGTCTACGTGTTTTAGTTAAATGTTACTCTTGCACTGCCTTATGTAGCCCAGTTTGTCTGTGTCACACACGTCCACTTTATGTCAGTTTGTAACGTTGTTTAAATGTTACATGTAGCACCAGGTTCCGGAGAAACGTTGTTTCTTTTCACAATGTACTGTCTAGCATGCATGTAGCTGATATGACAATAAAGCTCAACTTGAAGTTGGACTTGAACCTGAGATGATGCAATGCAGCTATCATGCATGGTCCCTACTGTGCAAGCTTATGCAGGCAGTGCTGCAGTCTTGGGTTGGTTCAGATTGTCATGGCTGAGTCTTGCTGCATTAAAATTAACTTTTCAATGAGTGGATTTTTATTTCCAAGATGACAGGATTGATTAGGCTCCAATTTTGATAGTGGATGTGCTGGAGAAGACTCAGCAGAAGAATTCAGCTGAAATAAATGCTACAATGTTGCATAAGATTATTACAACAATGCCACAATGAGAGCATGCTGTAGTCTAAGCAAAGGTAGCCAAAATGTGTTTGTAAGCCAGTGCATTTACATTGTAGAATTTGCATTGTAGATTTGAATTGTAGAATACATTTTAGCTGTGCATTTGATATTATTTGAAAGATGGAAGTTTATTAAGCTCACTGGATTCTAAGCAGTCATTGACCAGAATGTAGACAATTCCTGCATTCGTCTCCATCTATCATACTGAACTGACTGCGCTAATGCTGCATCACTTTACCAGTGGCTTACGTTTATTAACTGTACGCCTCCTCCACACAACACATAGTCTTTTTCTCCTGTCTGTAGGACATTTTCACAGCTCACTTGTCAGTCTGTTAAATGTGGTGTATGGGCATCTCATTTTCTTCCCTCTGTCATTAAATATCTCTCTTCATATCATTCCTGCATCTCAAAGCACTTTGTGGAAATGGATCAGCCTGGGGCACAGGGAACCTCTGAGATTTATGCCTCCATTGGAAGAATTCCTGTCATTTTTCCTCAAGCACGACTATTCACAAAGAGAAAAAAAACAGCACAACATCAGCAGAAAATTAAAGCTCCCGACAGAAAATTAAAGATGGCTGAGGCGCAGTAAGTTTGTCACCTTCAGACCCAAGAACCTGCCATCTGTTTTGGCAGTGAGCTCCATTGTTGAAGGTAATGGTGGTATAAGGTCACCTGAAACTACATCAGTACGCTTCTGAATATATGCAAAATAATAGGTGAAAATGATACTTTTACATTTTCTCTGTCAAACCCCCTGTATCCTCATAATCTCTTGCTGTGGAAAAAAATCATTTAGAGGTGCACTTATTATCCCCCTATGAATAATGAAAGTCTTTGGTGCACATTATTTGAATGTTACAGGTTTTAATGCAATAGTCATTTATGCAGTAGCCACGGGAGCTTAGGGAGAACACATCCAGGGCAAATGTTCTGCGCTCAGCTCACGCAAATCCAAAAACACTGCGCTGTTTCAGATGTCTTGTTTTGAGCTTTTAAATATTGTGCTCACTCAAGAAAAAAAAGCCCTCCACGTCTCTTCAACAAATGTTAACCCTTTTTGTGGTTAGAAAAAAAGAGCCAAATTAATAGAAATGTCAAATGAGATGGTCCCTTGTCACTGTTATTTTCCACCCAACCATGAAAAGCCATGTCTGATCAGTCAATTAGATGCCCCGTGGCCCGTAACATTAACCCCACCCCGCCCCCAGCGCACAACCCTGAGCGCACGCGCCTTTACATGCTCAGAGCTCCTCCTGCTGCTCAAGTGGTGGAAACGGCGTTTCTGTCCCTGCTGTGCACAAATGATATGGCCGTGTAAGTACTGTAGCTTGAACCTGTATCATATGTGAACATATTTTAACAACCATATTGAAGGCTCTAGAGATACGCTGACAAATTTAGTGTAATATAAACCTGGTTTCAAAAAGATCAATGTTGAATGCCTTAGCTTGCCATACATGGGACTTGTCAATGGCTCAGCATCTGGTTTCTACCACAGGTGGCAAGAACAGCTTCCGTGCTCCCTTGGTCAGGTGGAAAGTGCTTATGGGACAACACACCTCATTGTGTCTCTTGTTAGCTCGATGTTACCTCGGGGCATTTGGCTAAGACAGGTTTGGCTGGCTTCAGGACAATGAGGTGAACGATGAACAGGATCTACTGTTTGGAGCTTCTGTTGATGTTTATCCCTGAATATACATGGATTTACATACACACACACACACACACACACACACACACACTTAAATCATTATGTGGGCCTTTCCCAAAATGGAGAAGTTTGGCAATTATTTTCACACTATATAATGAAAGACCAGTAAAGAGGGCTACAATCACATTTGAGGTGAAAAACATTTATTAAAATGTTATAAAATATATATATAATTTGGAAGCTGTCGGAGTGTATAGGCGTAACCAGGGTCACCATATGAGGTGACAGAAACCAAATTCTATGTTCTATTTTTTTCTTTTTTATAATTTCTCTTTTTTGTGTGTGTGTGGGGGGGGGGGGGGGGGGGGGGGGGGGGGGGGGGGTTGATTAATGTAATCTGCCTTTTCTGTTGCCTTGGGAGAGCTATTAACACATTAACATCTGTAGCTTGTTTATTTGGCATGCTGTAATTTCCCCCTAATCAACACTTATTAACTCTAAAGGATTGAGGAATTAGCTGTCTGACGAGCGCTGTTAGAATCACCGGGCTGATTATTGGAATGAAACACTTCATTTAACATAATACACTGTGTTGACTATACAAATCAGCCAGCGCAAAACTTCTCAGCAAGATAGTTGGAGGAATAAATTCTGTCAATGTTGTCCCCACAGAGGGTAACATGGCCACTAAAAGATTTATATTATGGCATACACAATTGCCATGACCAGTTAAATGCACGAAGTGCGTGGTGGCCGTTAACTCACGGCGCCTGCATTCATTTACTGAATGTTTGGGTAGGTGCGGCTAAGATTACCCAGTCAGTACCCAAAAAGTCCCATGGTGCCTGGGTGCTGAGTAGAACCCTGTTATTTATCACACAGACAGCTGAGGGCACTGTGCGGCCTTTTTGTTCTTTGTAGTTTTTGTGGCTTTAAGAATGAGCAGAAGTATAATAATTACAAACCAATAGAAAATCTGCATTTTTTTTGACTGGCCTTCTCCTTATTCACTTTGAATTCCATTGTACAACAAGGAAGGTCTTCTCAAAGGAAAACAGGAAGAATGGGTTCTGTTTGATGGCTCTAGGCCTTGAAGCAGCTCTGTTGTTGTTGGCTCCAGAGGGGAGATAAGCACTGTCTATAGGCCAAATGGGAGGGTCATCTCCATTACACCGTCAACCCAAAAATTTGAGAAGTTCTCTTTACTCATACAGAGTCGACATAGCAAACACAAACAAATATTTGTCTCTCTATTTTAATTCCATGTTTATTAGATAATGCGTTTATGTTTATTACAGCAAAATGCATACTATGTTAAATGTAAAGTATTTTTCTTTTCCAAAATGTACACCAACGTTACATAAATGCTCAGTTTCAGCTTAACATTGTTGTACTTCAGACAAGCCATGTAAATAATTAAAAAATAAATATATCAGCTATGGACTATGTGCTCTACATTTTCTTTGAACCAGCCTACCTGCTCTGTCACATTTTAACATTAGCACGAGGGTCGGAAACAAACTTGAATAAATAATTAGAAATGCTGTGCTTGAGGTAAGTATGAACAATGTTTTTTCTATAATTCAGTCTTTTTGTTTAATGCAGTATCACAACAAGACCACAGACACATCTACTTACTGCTACTGCTACAGTCACTCGGATATGTTAAATTCTCAGTGCCATTGGTCCACTTGGCTTACGTGACAAATGGATTACTGGACCTCGGTTCATATTTAAATCCATTTGCAGCACGGCGCCAGCTCTACGTTCATCACCGCACACTCTGGGCTCCATTCTTCTCTTCACTAAATCTTTTTTTCCTAGCTTTGTTTTTCTCCTCTGGAAAAAAAGAAGAAGAACGGCATAAAAACAAATACCAAATTCCTGTGTTTAAGTGTTCAAAATCAAGACAAATTGATTTTTCTCATCTCAACATTTTCAGGCCTTCAGAACGCTAGCTCTTGGCACCTCTCTACTGGCCACATGACTATTTAGATATCAATTTCAGAAGAAACAAAGCATCTTTATTCCTGCCTCAGTCCCAAAGGTATTTCTTCCCCCCGGTGTTCAAGGTATTTCTCATGTGTCCGTTTGAACAACAGCGGCTTTGTGTGACACTGAAAATGTTCGATTTGGCAAAGTTGGCTGTGCTTACTGTGTTGACTGTGTTACACTATGTCAGCACCCACTGGTAGCGATGGCTCTGTATCGCTGTGCTCTAAATCGTGTACAGTCAAACTCCCTCACTTCAAAATGAGCAATACGCAGCCAAGCTCAGGTGTTCCCACGAGAGAACCAAAATAGCTATTCTTCTACATAACCGCACAGCTAGTCCTAGATTAGAGAGAACTGGGTTATTCCATTACTCCAGATCTGGCGCTACGCCATTGTTTAGTGGTCTCCATGAGCAGCGGGAGTGCATGGCCTATTTTCATTGCGGCTTCTAGAACGTGCCAGGAAGGCCTCTGACATAATGTTGTAATAACGTGTTCTGTGAGAAAGCTTTGCTCATGGTGGTGGACAAGTGGATCCATAACTCATTAGGTCAAGTTCCCAGCTCTCAGCTACCCCGCTAAAGCTACTGTGAACTTCTTTTCAGTGTAGGACACTTCACCTTGAATCAGAGGTCCACTCTCATCCTACATTACATTCTGAAGGTGCTCTTCCATGTTACAACACCAATGAGGGACAAGAGCTTGCAGCATCTGCACTGCACTGGTATACCAATCAGTCGTTTTTATTCACCCCGGCTGCTTGGTGCTCAGTGGTGCCGCAGTGGGGACTCTACTGGAAGGCAGCTCTGACCACCCTGTCGCTCAGCGGTTGGGTGGGCCTGAAGTTGTCTCCCAGCATCCCGTCATTGCCCTCTGGCAGCTCCGCACCCTTTATGTGTGACCTGAGCCTTCGAAACTCCTCTATCTGTGGGATAGAGAAACACAACTCCCGAATAAATATTTGCTCTCTGGACTCACATGGTAATACATATTGAGGTAACTCCTTCCTCTTCAGCCCATGCCAATTATGAGCTTTTAGACCAATTTATTGCATTGCTGCTATTGTTGTTGATTTTGACTATGATTATTGTTGTTTTTAAAAAACGAATACTCATGAATATATGGTTTATATGGCCAATTGATGGTATAAATGTAACACTGAGCATAACATTCTGTTTAGTTAACAACCAAACCTGGCTTCTTATACTTGTACAAATAATACGAATTTTCAAGACCCAAGAACAATGCACAATAAAGCAAAGTTATTTAGTATAAATGTAACAATAATATACTAAAATGAAATTAATAGAATAAAATCTAAAATAATATATATTTTATGCAATAAAGTGTAACAATATTCAGAGCATTAGTCATGAACTGTGAGATGGAAGAGATTATATGCCAAATTATGCGTGAATAACATGGAGGAAATGGAACGGTTGCTTAGATAGTTCTGTGGACTTTGGTTATATGGTGTTGAATGCAGTGGTGCTCCAGGTGCCAGCTGCTGTAGTCTGATACCAATATTTGCAGATTGCAACAAGTTATTAGAGTTTATATCTAATGTCGAGATTATACCCAATGATAACATAAGTAAATGTTGTGGTGAGACGGCTTCATTTACACATTTGCTTGCACCCATTGTCACCAACATTAATTTTGCCTCAGAAATTGTGGAAAGTAATGTGCACCTGCCACAGCTTTCATTTTGACCTTTGTGTAGTCTTCAAAGCTTTACCACTGCCCTTTAGTTAAAAGCCCGAGAATGATCAAAGCTACCATAAAATGTCTGCTTACTCACACTCTAGGTGTAGTTAGACGTAAATCCTCAGATGACTTTGGAGGTCATATATTGTCCCCATATAGGTTGCAAAAGCTAGATGTCAGTAGCAGAAATTCATGCACACATAGACAAGTACATTTTACACTTAGACTTCATGGTGGACAAGATTTGGAATGGTATTATTTATTGGTTAGTTGCAGAAGCTCAGATTAAACTAACAGTGAGCAGGTTAGTTTAGAGCAGATATAGTGTGTGTCATTCCAAAATTCGGGAATCACCACAATCAGCAAAACACTGTAAAACATGGCTGTAACCAGTTATTGAAAATGTGGACTGCATGGCCTTACCTGAATCTGTGAAATGGTTAGTGGATAGCGAAACAGGATCCAGGTAACGTTCTCGCTGCAGGGAGGTGTGGTCAGGGAACCTTCATATACCCAGTAGTCTCTCAACAAAGGATCTGGAGAAATTACAAAATACCTCAATTATCATTCATTTAATAATCTATGTGAAATTTTAAGGAAAAAACGTTATATTAAACGTTCCACCCAAAAATGTTTGCAAAAGCATTACACTGTTCAAACGTCCGCCCTTGACAAAAGAACAACAGTCACCAATGGCTTAAAAATGCATTTCTTGAACAAAAGATTTTGTGTGATTATGTTCTTTAAGAAGCAATGTTAATACTCTTCAGTGTAAACTGTGTGTAAAGGACAGTGTAAAGGACAAATGCTTTACCTGGAAGCAATGTGTTTGGATTAAAGCAGGGAATTATCTTAGTTTTCCCCTGGGAGACATATAAAAGAATTGATTAAGACATATATAAATACTGTAGGAGTTATCGGTAATTCAGTTCTATCCTGTTTACCTTATACTGCAAGTCCTGAAGAACTTCAGTTATTGCCTTCAGCCCTAGATGCTCCTTCCCTATCTGTGGACAAAAAAGGGCTTTGAAATTATGTTCAAGGAATAATAAACAAGAGGGATAAACATACAAAACGATAAATCTGATAATATCATAATTAAGGAGATTTCCTGTTCTCTCAGCCAATCAAAATGCCAAGTCGACTTGCCTTACCTGCACAAACAGGGAAATGATGAGAATCCCATTTTTCTTTCCCAGTGCATCCTCTACACTGTTGAACAGTGTTGAGTTCCAGTGGATAAGATGAAGCTGAAATTGAAATTAATTAGTGTAAATGAACATCCACGCTTGGTTTTGTGAGTCTTGGTACACTCAGGAGTATAGTCGACTTCAGTGTTCACTATACGTATAGGTATAAGGGGACAGGTGTGTGCTTGAATGGATTTAAATAGATCAGCCTTACTAATGAACTGGCTTTAAGGTTGGTCAACATGGGAGAGATACACTCTCCTCGGTCATGTTACTTTTTATAAAACTGGGTTTGGCTTCTTTGTTCCAGTTTTCTAAAATTATTAACTCTACCGCCTGCTATGACTGAGCTTGAACACAATGTGGAAACAACCACTGCGTATTGAACATTGTATGCTCTGGTTAGTTGTGGTTTAACTTTTGGTTTTTGATTAAACAACAATTATTTCTAGAATCATGGAACAATTGCATGACTGTGACACTTACCTCCATTGGAAAGGCCTTGAAGTTGACAGTGTGCTCAGAGCCACGCTGGTTCTCTTTTCCCCAGTGGAAGCGAACTTCATGCAGCTCATACTCATGGTTGCTGGGGAGCGGGCCTCCAGTCACCACTGAGCCAAGAATGCCAGGGTACAGGAAGAGGAAAGGGCACAGGAAGTCAAGGCTCCTGAAGAAAACATGTTCAGCATGGGCCTGCTCTGCACTTGTGTTGTGTTCACAGTAAGGTACTAGATACATATAGCGTATAAAGCATTCACAACGCTGAACCCAAATTACATATTTAAACACTGGGTACAGTACAGTGCATAGTGAAATGTTAGTGAAATTTCAGCCATATACATGTTACCTAGACAGTACATAGCGAAATGAAACAACGTCGTGTAACATTTAAACAATGAAAAAGTTTAAAGTTACATACTGACATGTGTGTGACCGAGACAAACTGAGCTGTATAAAGTGCAAACTGGGGACACAGGCAATGCAAGAGTGACGTTGAACAAAAAAAATGTCAAGACATTGTTGTGACTTGACTACACAAGGGCAGAACATTATATAGCAATATATCACACTGCTGTAGATTTTTACTGAACGTTTGAATTGAATTCAGCAGTTTGTATCTATTGGTAAATAGAGGAGTGCTGCAGTCCCCTTTCTTCATAGAAGAACCTGCCTAATGAGTGCTGTTAAATAAGCTGTTAATGTAATGGCGAGCAACTGGTGTTTCTTGTTACATAGGTGTGTCATAAAGGATTTAGGAGCCCTGAATATCTGCTCTCGGTTTCATTATTTCAAAAGGCATGTCCTAAAAAAAGAAGTAAACCAGTGGAGTTGGAAAACCACAGCAACTCATTACAGACAAATAGTGAGAGTAGTGAGAGCAGGGAGATCACAGTCCCCTGAAACAGTGGCAGCTGAATAAAACCCGTAATTGTGATAAAGTGATAAAGTGAAGTGATTGTCACATGTGATACACAGCAGCACAGCACACGGTGCACACAGTGAAATTTGTCCTCAGCATTTAACCCATCACCCTGAGTGAGCAGTGGGCAGCCATGGCACCCGGGGAGCAGTGTGTGGGGACGGTGCTTTGCTCAGTGGCACCTCAGTGGCACCTTGGTGGCTCGGGATTCGAACCAGCAACCTTCTGATACAGGGCCGCTTCCTTAACCGCTAGGCCACCACTGCCCCACATTGATTACTGAAACTGCAAACCTATCCAAACTCAAGAATAATTGCTCAAAATCTGCTCAAAAAGACTGATGACTTTTGACCAGAAGTGTATACAAATGTTCTGCTAGCTACGGTTTTCCTAACATTGTTTCTACTGTGTTTATTATTTGGTCACGTTAAGTGAAGGAATACGTGCACAATGAGTGTGAACCTTCATTGGTTTCATGACTCATGTCAGCGATTTGGTTTTCTGCACTTCTCTTCACAAGACTGCCTCAGCCTGGATTGGTTTCTTCCTTTCCTCAGATTTGGGTGGTATTGTGGACAGTGTCACATAAATTCTTGTCTGTGCTGTGCTGTGTGGTTGCTGCACTGCACCTGTACTCAGATCAGGCAGCCACAGTCACCACCAGCACTACTTTCAAACTAGAATTTTATGGCGCCACCAGAAAATCACCCAGCAATTATGTATTGCACTGCATCAATGCAACTTTGTCCACGTCTGCATTGTGATGCACTGAATATGACATTCCTTTCAATACCCTGTGTATACTTGCTTATGTTGAACCATATGAAATAATAGTTTTTGTTATGTCACATTGATTTGAAAAATGTATGGATGCTTCATCATCCTGTATTAATTTTTATAGAGAGACATGAAATAGATTATATAGATAATCGGTTTTCTGTAATTCACTCCATCCACTCCAATCACACTCCATCCTGAATCTACTGCAAACTGCTGACATCTGTACCTGATTTGGACTTGAGCATGATGCGTACAGTGTGCCCATCGTTGATGACCTCACAGTCTCTGCAGACAACGTAGTTGGGGGTCAGGCCCACCTCCAGAAGTCTGGGATCGTAGTGTGCCTCTCTTGAGTTCAGGTTTATGGGGGACTGGTACTCACCGTTGGCTTCAGGGAACTGGAGGCCCCATTCTACGCCTGGAGGCAAATCACGAAAAACAGAGGGCTACTTCATTCATTGTGGAGAATCTAACCCAAAGACACATTCTCCTTATAGACGATCACTACACATAACAGGTCCTCTGATAATAAGCCATGGTGAATTTAGGGCTTCTGGTGCACCAGTATCCCAATGTCATTACGTTTGTAGCCCAAAAGGAATAGCACACGCTGGGGAATATAGGACGTGCTATTTTTCTGTGCTTCCTATTTTCTCTTCTCCAGCACCTCTCTGCTGGAGAAGAGTTTACTGGCTCTCTTATTACTAATTACGTCCAGATCGAGACGTGTTGACTATCTGTCTGGACCGTCAGAAGACTGCAGTGACACCCTGAATTTCTATCGAGATGCAGGATAAAAAACGACTTTGTGGCAGAGAACTGTTTTTTTTCCCAGCATGTTCCCCTGAGATTTATACTTTGTTTTTCAGACCTTATCGCTCTGTGAAGGCCACCCCCAAATGTCTTTACCTTCTCGGGTCGCTTAACAAGTGTGAGGCATAAATTCACTTAACTCAAAGTTAACATCCAGCACAACCTGACAAAGAAACGCTTACGAGTGAGCACAGTTCAGAATGTTAAAACCCTCTGCTTGAATGAAAAACATCATGTTTCATTTAAGGCAAGGCTACAACATTCCAACAATAGCCAGTAAAATGTACCACAAAGTGGTAAGATTTTATTGCGTAGTTTGCACATTTTTGGCATTACATTACTTCTTTTGAAAGTTAAATAGTGATTGAATTCCTGAAAGAAAAAAGAAACTAAATAGTGCAAACTAGACAGGTCTCTTACCTTCCTCATAACCCCAGGCTACCTCATCCTTCCCAGGATAGTAATCTGACTCCTCAATCACATTGTCAGCCATTGCAAAAAAAATTGTTTCAACCTTTTCTCCCAAATTCAATTCTTATTCTTATTGTTGCTTCATCCCAGTTTGTAGTCTTCTTCTGGAGCGACAGCTACTGTAGATATTCTGTATATAAATTATTAGTCTGGATTCTCCTCCAAAAAGGCTTCAAAATAGACTATACATGTTAAAATGTATTATTTTTATCCCTCAAGTGTACTTTGCTACTGCTCCTATCTCCCTTTCCCCCTCACTGAAATGTTTCTCTTGGAGAAGTCTCCAGACCTTTGCCAACCAAAACTCTCTCTCTCTCTCTCCCTCCCTCCCTCCAGCTCCTCTCTCGCTCTCTACGCTGAAACCTGCATTTATGCTCCAGGATTGGCTGCGTAAAGTGGCTGTCAAAGCCTCACTCTGAGATGGGTAAATACTTTGGCCGTGGTTAAGCTGCCAAGAGGGAAAACAGCTGGTGGGAAGGCAAAGAAAAGATGTTCTTGCCACAAAGTAGGAAATAGGCGTGTTCATCAATAAAAAGAAGAAGGCCAGTTGTGAACAACTTTTATTTTAATATATGTGGTAATTTTCACTAGAACATATTTTTTAACCTCCAAAACAAAAATTCAGCTACCTCCCCAATCAGCGAGTTCTCTCTAGGGTGCCACACCATATCAGTACTGTATGAAACAGTCATTTTTACCTTTATCTTGGTTTTTTTTTTTTAGATGAAGAGATTGTCATTGTGAATAATGCATTTAACCATCACCCTTGGTGAGCAGAGGGCAGCCATGTCAGGCGCCCGGGGAACAGTGTGTGGGGACGGTGCTTTGCTCAGTGGCACTTTGGCTTTTCGAACCGACAACCTTCTGATTGCGAGTCTGCTTCCTTACCTGCTAGGCCACCACTGCCTGACTAGGCCAAATACTGCCCCACAACAATAAGGGACGTTTGAGTAAAGAATGATTTGCAATATCTGATTAGTAAGAATGCATGAAGGTTCTTTCATTCCGAAGTAGTACAGGAGTAGTAAATAGTATTCCGTCACATCATCTGGGGAAGAGCGCATGAAGCAGGTTTTCTAATGTGTAGCAGTAGCGCCCTCTGCCGGCCAGAGTGAGGTGGTGCAGATCGCAGAACCTTCTCCGATCTGCTCGACTGTGTCAGCAGTCTTCAGGCAGCAAAAGTTACAGCGAATATAAACGTCCTTTAATCGAGCGCATGGCCCTCTCACAGGACGGTCCTGGCCATTGCAGAAACCTCGGGTCGACAGTGATGGTTTTGTAATGTCAGGTGCGAGCGACCAGTGTTCAACACAGGCAGACACGGCACACAAGATACACGCGTGGCTCTCACCCGCGGGTTCACGCGTAAAACCCGGACAGGACGCGGGATTCCGATTCGTATTCTGCGCTTCCGGTCGGGGCCGGAGGAGCGTTTCTGCGTGCGTGGCGGCCGAAGGCGGGACGTGTGACGTCGGCGGACGAGGCTCGGACGTGTTTATTGTTCCTTGTCGCCGTCGACGGGAGGAAGGGCTGGCTTAGCGGAGGGCAGAAATAAAACGCATCCATCCTCGCACGGCGTCAGGGAGCGCGATCGTGGTTGACGCGGCCGAGACAGGTTGACATCAGACCGGCTGGCCATGGCTTACGCGTATCTCTTCAAGTACATTATAATCGGGGACACGGGTAAGCAGCCGCTGCGTGTGGAGAAAACGGGGGGCTAGCGCGGCTAGCGCGGGCTAGCTCTTATTTCCGCAGTGTTGGAGTCCATGACGTGGTCCGATCCTGGACGGTATGGGTGGGATGACCGGCTGGTTTTTTTTTTTTTTTTTATTAGCCGCCTGCTAACTGGTTAGCATCTGCTAACTAGCCGGCTTGGCCTGACAGCGACGGTTCGTGGGAATTTGGCGCAGTGGCGGGACGCGTGTGGCGCAGGAAAACGTTGGCCGCCTGCGAGACGCGTGGACCGTGTGCGGCGCAAGCCGCGTCGTCTCCGGAGGCGCCGTGTTTTGCGTGGGGGGGCGGAAATATGCTAGCAGAACGGCGGCTAGCGTTAGCATCGCGGCTACTCCGCGGCCGATTACGTACGCGCCGTGACCGGTTCGTCGCCGGCCTGACGGGCTCCGGTGTGGACCGGGTCGCACGGAAGTGTTTAAACAGCCATGCGCCCACTACCCGTCCTAGGGGACTGGGTCGAGGTTGGCTAAACAGCCAGCAGCATCGGGGCACAACACGGAAAGCGAGGCCTGAACCGCGACAACAAATGGCGTTTCTGGCGGAGGGATACGCGTCGTTTACTCCAAGCAGAAGAAACGTGATGTTTATAGATCGTAACGCGTTGTTGTGATATAGACGAACCGTTAGTTAATTTACATGTTCTATTTTGTACTATGTTAGTATACGTCTTCTTTTTTTTCCTCCACACAGTATTTAAGATATCTCTCCGGCTCAGGAACTGCACCTGATTTCGTTGTACCTGTTACAATGATTCTGTTTGACATTCCCAGTTTAATTCCGTCTGACGTCAGCAAAATATGAATAGGCACAAAGTTGTGACATGAAGTATCCTTTACACCAATCCTTAAACACAACCACGGTCACGTTACTTCATCAGATTAACCGCTGTCTGTGGTGTTTTGTCACGTGATTATTATTGTTTTATTTTATTTTTTTAACTTACTTATTAGTGTGATTGGTCATAGTAAAGAATTTGTTAAACACATTTGACTTCATAGTCACAGATGTCTCCAGATTTAGACCACTGACATTAGACTTTCTGAAACGTAAACTACATGGAACTCTCGCAGTGATACGCTAGAACCAGGTTTTCTCTTGCAAGTGAAGCAAAAATAACAAAACTACAGAAAAACAAAAATGAACTGAATAAAGCCCATCCTGTTATTGTTTATTACATGTGGTGTAATGATTTATTAAACTCCACTCTGCTTCTCACAGTTGGTCTGTTTTGCAAATATTAATCAAATGCATATTAAAAAATTATATTGGGTATTGTCATTTTACAATGACATTGATGACTAATTTTGCACATTACAGGTGTCAACTATTTTCCATTTTTATGTATAAAGTGTCAGTTGGTATGAAAGCACGTTGTTATAAAAGTCAATTTGTCAGAAAATTCAGCAGTGTTGAATATTTTTGGCTTTAAGGTGTTTATTGTTTCCCCTGCTCTTTAACATTATTGTCCTGATGATCTATAGGTTTTGTTGGTACGGATGTATATGTTGTCATCTCTGCCCCGTGCCCCTTCGGTTCCGCTCCTGCTTAGCAACAGCTGTTGCTCTTGGAAACGCCTACTCCGCTCTTCCTAGAGCTTCACCTGTTTGTTTTAGAGGCCTTTGTTGGTGGCTCTAACCCGCCTGCGGCTGCATATATTACACCTTTTCACTTCTGCTTTTCGAAGGCTGAAAAAGTGAACAGGCTGTGTCAAATCTCTCTCCAACAGCGCCTTAGAAAAGTAGGGTTTCCTTTTGTGAATAAAGTCAATTCTTACTACTGAGGTGTGCCTCAGAAATCCTTCCAAGATTATTATTTATTTTCTTTAAGTAGGTTATGAGATATAACACATTTTATGTTACATAAAAGATGCGACCGTTTCTGAATTTTCAGAGCTCCAAACAAATCACAACCTAAAACTACCCCATAATAAATGCTACTGATGACCTTGATAAAACTGCTTGTCTTTTGGAGGAGGGGGTTATATTGATGGCTATAGCGATTGCTTGGTTATCAATGGAACCAGTATTGGTAGAAATCATTTTGAAAATTATTATGGTCACGCTTTTTGCTTTTTTTGTGTGTGTGTGTGTGTGTGCGCAATGAGTTTGTCTAGTATACCATGTTGTTTGCTTACGGTGACTTATGTGTCACTTGAAGCCGCCCAGCCATGGTATGTGTGCATATTTCCGACTGCCCCTTTTCTTTTGTAGGTGTGGGGAAATCATGCCTACTTTTACAGTTCACAGATAAACGCTTTCAGCCTGTGCATGACCTCACTATTGGTAAGTCTTACACTAGATTGCCTTTTCAGCTAGAACATGTCAACACTATATTATAGATCATCATCAGTTAATGTATGATTTCACCGTGGTCTTATGTTTTTACCCCCCTTTGGCAGGTGTTGAATTTGGAGCACGAATGATCACTATAGATGGTAAACAGATAAAGCTCCAAATCTGGGATACGGTAAGCTAGTTCCACATGTTCTATGCAGAAATGCATCACAATAGTTTGTGCTTGGGCTGGACATCACCAGCTAGAACACCATATGATGACTTTATGATAAACATTAATTAAAAATAGTAAATGGAAGAAGCTGTAAAAAAAGTTTAGTAGTCACATGAAGCAAAGCAAATAGGTAGCAACCATTGATGTGATACATACACAGTTCTTATTCAGATCATTAGTACTATGTAGTGCTGAGTATTAGCAGTAAAGTATAGGACATATTCCAATACACAACTCTGGTCTGGCATTATTGTAGTAGGAACCGATTTCTACCTGCTAGACAATGTTAGACATTTTTCTGGGTCTTTTAGCTCAGCATGTCTTCATGATTTGGTGTAACCATGTTCTAGATATGTGTTCTATTTAACTGTTCATTTTGAGAATATGTGTGTTTTTAAGTTCTCTTCTCTGTTTTTCTACAGTATTTAAACATTAACCAGTTCTTCAGATTTGTGGGATTTCTTTTGTCTTTAATCCTGTAGTTTAAAGTAACACTGGTTTGAAATATCAATGGGTGTGGGGCACTCATAATCCAGTTGTGTTTAGATCATTTTCACCTTCTCTAATATCACACAGGTCTAGTTGCTCTTCATCCTTTTAATTATGGTAAAAAGGACCAACAATATGACACCATTGTTTTTACGACCGGTCTGGTTCAGGTGGATAACAATGCAAACACCAGGTTACCAGAATATCTTCCACCAGTCATTGATTCCTGTTTTAATGAATGCAGAGGATGTTGTCTTAAAAAAAATCAATCGATCAATCTTTATTTATATGGTGCTTTTTACTATGTACATTGTCACAAAGTGCCCTACAAATAGAACGGTGCTCAAAGCCTCAGGTGAGCAAGCCAGAGGCAACAGTGGCAAGAAAAAAATCTCCTAACAGGAAGAAAACCTTGAGCGATACCTAGACTCAGCAAGGGGAACCCATCCTCCTCTGGTCAGCACTGGGTTACAATGAAATACATTCGTGATGGCATATGAAGGCTATTGCAGTCCACTAGCGTATAATGAATTAGCGTCCAGGTAAGAGTCCCAGCAGGTGACTATGAGATGGGGTCAGCAGAGGACCAAGTTGGACAGTTCATGGAGGTTGGTCACATGAAATATAATCTTGTAGTTTTTAATAAATGTATGTGGTTTTTAAGGGGGAAAGCATTAAATGAATCGCACTGATAAATTTCAAATGTTTATGTGATACCTCCCTTACATTTACCCTTTCTATTAAACTTTAACGTGGTTCACTTGCCTATTTAACATGATGATTAATCCATTACAACATAAAGCCTTCACACATCATCATCTCCATTCGCTATACAGACAGCCTGCACTTGAGTTGAAAGCTTCCTCCAATCTTTCTTCACAGATGAGGAGGTGTTATGCCAGTCTGATAAGAGCAACCCTTTTTGTGCTTATCACCAGCACGTTGGTGCTGAGAAATCGCTTTGTCAGTCTTGTTTTGTGAATTGAACTTTGCAGGTTTATCTGTAACTGCCTAAAAATGTCACATCATTGGCTTTTGGTCATTATTTAATTTAAAATATAAATTCCAAATGTTGCCAGATTACAGGAAAATGTCTTGACCCCGCTTTTGGAGGCTTCCCGTTTCAGGCCGTCATGCTGTTTCATTCTTCATTTCCCTCATTATTACCAATTCTGGCTGCTTTGTGTCGTACGGCCGCATTTGTATTCTCTAGATGTGCACTGTAAATGCGTTTAAAATCAAATACCATCGATCCGGAGCGAATGGCCGCTGCGTATAGAATGCGGATGATGGTTTAAATGATCCAGCAGAGGGAGACAGAACTCTGGTATTAAGGATCCTCCTGTTCCTGGAGGACCCCCTGCCAGAAAGCGTGCATTCCAGCTCGCACCTTAACAAGCACACATTCATTTCAGGCCGCTTAAGAAACACCCGGGTATAATTATGGGCCTGTAGGGTTCGAGTCAAAGCATTCTACAAGAGCAGAGTTAGGAAGCATCGCTCTAAACAGCGACATAATGTTCCGTGCGTTACACGGTACAGATTTTTTTTTTTTTTTTTTTTATATAGGATGACCGTTCTAATCTTGTACAGTGTTCTGTTGAAGGAAATAATGCCCGGGGGCCAGAGTCTAGGATTATATTTTCATGATCCATTGAAGTCCAGCTAGAGGTGGTGAATGGGATGCAACCTGAAAGCCGTTTCAACGGGAGAAATCCACACCTCTGGCCTTCCTGTAACCTTTCGCTCCGGCAGATGGCAGGCATAAAAGTGTCATTCATCATTTATTCACAATGGGCTCCATTAACTCTAATGTTAACAGCTGCCTGGGGGGATGTGTTATTGAATTCAAATGTGTGCTGCTGGGCCGGCTCGCCTGCTGGCCACAGAGCCGAGGGGGAGGCCATTTTCTGCCTCCACCATCATGCTGTTGAATGGGAGATGGGCCAGAGTTGTGTCTGAGGAGGAAGGTGATTGGCCTGCTCCCTGGTATGGAGGAAAGGGAGGGGTCGACAGTGGCTCCTCTGTGTGTGTGTGAGAGAGGGAGTGGGGGATTGGTGGGCATGTCCTGCCCTCATGTGCTCACCAGCTCTGGAGGCGGAGCCTGTTGAAATAGCAGCAGCACTGGTGGCCTTACGAAGGTCAGTTTAGACAAAATGAGGTGCGTACACACTTTAGGAATTGGTGGCCTGGAGATCTTCCTGAAGAAGGATGGACAGCGAGCATTGGGTGGCGTCAGATTTATCTATTTTAGTGCGAGAGAACCTCTTGAGCATTTGTTTTGTCTCACAGTGGGGTGAGAAAGTAGCAGGAAACCCAACTTTTTAAAATATACTTTTTATATTGAATGTTCCTGCTGACCCCGGCTGTTTGTCTGTGTGTTCCAGGCTGGGCAGGAGTCTTTCCGCTCCATCACCAGGTCTTACTACAGAGGAGCAGCGGGTGCTCTGCTAGTGTATGACATCACAAGGTGAGAGAGAGGAGGACTTGAATTGCTTTACTAGCAGATATTTACGTTGGCAGCATTTATCAAACGTCCTTTTCCAGAACGACTTGCTATAAGTAGATACAGGGAAAAGCCCCCTGGAGCAGGGAGACAATGGTTGGATGTGGGGTCTGAACCAGTTCATAGGCGAGTGTGTTACCCACTAAGCTACCACCACCATTTAAACCTGTTATGGAATAGCAGCTGCACTGAACCCAGCTTTCCTCTTTCGCTCAGTGAAATGTATATATAACAGAGTGTTTTATTAGAAGCTGCAACTGCATTTTGGTAAAGTAAGTAATAACTTCGTGTTCTTGCTTTTACAGAAGGGACACCTTTAACCACCTGACAACTTGGTTAGAAGATGCTCGTCAACATTCCAACTCCAATATGGTTATCATGCTAATTGGAAACAAAAGGTAGTGTTCCCTTTATTGTGTTTTATTCCATGCACCACACAACATTCATTATGCTCGGATTCAGCACAACCAAAAACACAATCTCAGTCACATCTGTGGTTTCGCCCCTTTTTGCAATGGCTCTGACCACCAACCACAGTGTTAGACGTGTTGCGCGGTGTAAAGCTGAGTTACTATAATGCTGTGAATTCTGTTGAGTAGGATGAGACTGTGATAAGATTGTTGCTGAATAAATTAGTTGGTCTCAACAACTTATTACTTAATACCATTCAGAATGTTCTATGACATTCTATAACAGTGCATCATAATGCTTTGAGAAAATTAGGTGTTATCATTGCCAAATATTGTCATATTTCCTGGAGGGGGAAATCAAAAATGGTGTTTCTTTTTCATGCAGTGACTTGGAGTCACGAAGAGAGGTCAAGAAGGAGGAAGGAGAAGCCTTTGCCAGAGAGCACGGCTTAATCTTCATGGAAACCTCTGCGAAGACTGCATCAAATGTAGAAGAGGTAATGGCTTGCGCTGTGTGTGAGAGACAGAGAATGTGTGAGCATATTCTCTTCAGTAGGAGCTGTGTTTTAGGGGGGGGGCACATCAAACAGGGAGGGGGCGTTCAATTGTGGAAACCCCTTCCCAATCTCATACTCCCACCAGAAAGCCTTTCTATGATTAATTTGTCTCATTAGTGTCGTGTGAATTCTCTTGACCTGCCCCCATCCCCTCATGACGTTTCAATCTACTCAGAGCTCATGCATATTCCTACACCCCCCTCTATTTGTTCATACGCACACAGAACTCATTCTCTCTCTCTCTCACACACACTCTCACTCTCCCTCTTATGCTCTCTCTCCCTCACTATGTTGTAATTGAGCCACTGAGGAATATTACTCAAGAGAACGAGTAGGAGGCAGAGGATGGCCACGCTGTAACTCCTCTGTTAATTAGGCTCTGGTGTCTTTTGCACGTTTAATCGAGTTTTAGTGAATCTTTGTCCTCTGTCACATTTATTTATTCTGTTGACCAATGGACATTTCTCTCCTAAGACAAATGTGCATGCCAGGTGGGGGCGCCATACTGCAACTTCTGTATTGCATGACCTTTCCGCTGTTTGTAGTTTCTGTTGGATCTTATCTGTCCTGCACAATATTAGATTATCAGATTGCTCAGTTTTTTTTTTTTTTTTTTTTTTTCTATTTTAATAAACTCTGTGTTCTTTATGGGACTGACTGAGTTCCATGACGTGGCACGTTTTATGCAAAGCATCACTTGTAGCTACTGAAACATGCTTCTACTGTTGTTTTACAGGCTTTCATCAATACAGCCAAGGAGATTTACGAGAAGATCCAGGAGGGTGTTTTTGATATAAATAACGAGGTAAAAGTTATTTTTGTTTTTTTAACCCAACAAAACTACACATAGAACATGGTGCATAGAGGCGCCATCCTTGAATATGTTGCTGCACTTCTGATGTTGATGAAAATGTTAAAGGTTCAGGTTAGGGATCAGAGAGGTGAATGTAATATCATCTTTTTATATAGGAATTCTCCCACCGCTATAATTAAAGATGACTGATTAAAAAACAGTGGCCAGAGCTTGAGAAGACTGGAGGTTACCATGTTGTTTTTTTTTAAATCCCCTCCCATCACTGTTTTCGGTACATAAACTAAATAGTGGTACCGTACCACAGCGCGTGGAGAAACTTCTCCCGTCCAACGCTGGCTGCTAGCCACGGCATAAATCCAGTACAGCTACAGCCAGTCGGATGGAGGCGAGCCCACTGCAGTAGTAGGCTACTGCTACCGCTACAAAAGGGAAAGAAAATAAAAGCACACGGTCCAAACCACATCAGCTGATTGGGAACCTGGCCAGAAGTGCTGAGGCCGGCGTGTGGGAGGGGGGGGGAAAAATGCTCCCAAAACACAATAAATCAGATTTAGCGTGAGGCAGAGTTTCTTTAAGAACTTGAGAATGCCACAACTGTGTGACCTCTCAACACAGGGCTGCGTTGGAGCTGGAAGCCACTTAGGGGAGAGTCTGGCGGGATGGATGGCTGTTGTGTGATGAATGGAAGTGCCACTGGCAGCGGCTACCGTGTGTGTGTGTGTGTGTGTGTGTGCGCGTGTGAGTGAGTGAGTGTAAAACCTCTGGCAGAATTCCCTGGCATTGCGTTTTACTGCTGGAATAATGCTCCTTCGGATTTCCGTGCTCACTGTGTTGACAAAATCAGGACATTTATGTGGAGCACTGAGACACCAGTATTCCCTCTGTTTTTTTTTTTTTGTGGTATATTCTTTTCATATCTATGTCATATCTTAACTTTTACTACAGTTACTCACATACAGGTGGTGCTGTGTGCATGTGTGTGTAAACAGGCAAACGGAATCAAGATTGGGCCCCAGCATGCCGCCACCAACTCCACACTCCCCGGCAGCCAGGGAGGGCCGCAGACTGGAGGGGGCTGTTGCTGAACACTACCCCATACGTCCAGCACCTCCCCTACCACCCCACACGTTTCTACTGGACTGGTCGGGCTCACTAACGTTTTCTTAACCTCCCTCAACCCCCCCCCCCCCCCCCCCCCCCCCCCCCCCCCCCAGCCGAACTCAAATGGTATACTAGATGGCTATTAAACATGAACAAGGCAAAAAATAGAGCCTCAGTCCTCAGCAGATCATCCTGTTCAGACTCCTGGAGCCTCTGCCGAGGCTGCAGCAGATATTATATGGTTACGTGTCACACAAAGAGACCGATGCTTTCAAATAATACTCATATATATATATATATGGTGGAAAAAAATATAGACATTTGTATTGTTTATTTTTTCCCCTCAAACCGGTTGTGCTTTTTTTTGTGCCCTTTTGACTTCAAGCTGAATCATATTAAACACTACAAAGTCATCAATAGTATTTTAATTGGTTCGTCAGTGCATTCTCTGAATCTGTGGTAACCTCTGAAGTCAAAATAAAATTGAGGAGACCTGTACACAGTGCGGGTCCTGAGGTGGACGTGGTCAAATGTTTAAAAATGAAGAAACCAAGCAGGACTGTCTTAATACATTCTGTATTTATCATTTATCAGATTCTGTAAATATCGTCACTATTTCTTGCTTTGGTGTACGTTGAACAGGCTAGAATTCTGTATTGAATTTTGCTGAAATCCTATACTGTACGAATAGAGCTTGAAACTGCAACAGTATTGCTACGATTCCACACCTGCTTCAACCAACGTTTTAAGGTAACGTTTTAATTAAGTTGTTTTTAATTATTTGGTCCTGCCTTCTGCCCTTTTCTGTGTTTTTCCCCAGCCCTGTTCTGTGTATAGAAACTTTGGCTCAATAGTCTGCATTTTAATGCCAAATTTGTGTTTACTTGTGTTCTATTATCACAACTCCAGAAGTGGATCACCTCTTCTCCAGAATCAGATCTGTTGTTTGCCTTAAATAAATCAAAGGTTTGCGTTGGTGAAAGCGAACATATTCATGTACACAGAGGATTCACCCAAGTATCTACACACAAAGTTACTCATGAATCTCGCCGACCACGACATACAGAATCAGCCATGTGTACGTAGAAGGACTTTTTACCCCGGTACATTCAGTAATGTACACCGGCACACATGCCTATACTTACATTCTCATAGGAGTCCACGTATATGCATGCGTCTTTGTATGCATATATGTTTTTTTTTTTTTTTTTTTTTTTTGCTGTTAAGTCTGCTGTGTAACGTCAGTGCAGATCGAGATTAATTTAGGTGTCTGAGTGATTGTGTAAAGACTTGCTTTATTTGGCACTATGTCATGTTAATAGGTATATGGTGAACATCCGTCTGTATTGAAAGGGGTGTGATTAAAAGCCAAACCTGGAGTAAATTTGTGACCCTCAACCTTATTTGCTGTGTTCTCAAAATGAAATGCTATCACAATAAAGTAAAAATTCTAAAAAGTATATATATAATAAAACCTTCTAAACTCACCTGCGCATACGCTGGTCTGTGTGCTCGTATGAACTACAGCGACAAGGTTTTCCACTAGTGACCACCGATCCCAGAACAGTTGGACGACCGGACGTCTCGCCGTTTGAGGGGTGGAATTACCGGAAGCTGCACGGTAATGTACGGTGTGTGAGTGCATATGCTGCTTTATAACCCTGTACGTGCAAGTTCAAGATGAGCAAATGATGGTCTTGCGCCGACATCCGGGTAACGCGACTAGTTTTACTGTTCCGCGTTGGCGGCCAACAAGGATCGTGTCCACATTTCAGGCCTTTTTTTGTTTGTTTGTTGTACCTAGACGCGAATGTGGGGGGAAAAAACTTTCTGAACAAAAAAACCAAATCTCAATTAAAGGGAAAGTTTGCGACTGTGTAGTTTTCATAATTAACAATTAACTTGTCGGCAGACAAGTGCTTTGGGCGCGGGTGGCAAGGTGAATTAAAAGATCTACGTTTATCTTTAAGTGCCATCGTCCTTATCGTGCGACGACAGGTCCGGCTGATCGATGATCGATTCTCCACGCAGATACGCGCGGGTAAGGCGGCCCGGCGTCCATCTTACGTGGAAACGGGCAGGACCGTGCGGACGGCCTTCAGCGTGCACGTGCGTCACGGCCCGGCGGGGTCACTCGTCACGCGCGCGCGCGCATGTTTATGTGGCGAGCGCCGTGAACGCGCCCCCTGTCTGTGGACGGCGAGCGGGCGCGCGCGCGGCGGCGGCGGAGGAGGAGAGAGCGAGCGAGCGAGCGCCGGGACCGATCGGATTAAACTCGAATTGAGTGAAATTAACACAAAGGAGAGCGCAGCGCTCGCGCCGGCCAGGACCGCGACCCCGATCGGGAGGAATCCGAGTTTTGAATATATATATATATTAACCCCCCCACCACCATCATCATCGTCGTCCGTCTTAACGCACTAAAAGGGATTTCATTTCCTCTGGAAATACTAACGGGAGTTAAATTTGTCGGAGCCCGCAAAGTGACCCGCGGACCGGGTGAGTACGCGCCTCTTCTCTCCACCGTGGTAACTTGCTCCAGACCGGCACTTGGTTTTACTGGGGCAGCCTTCTCGCGTTTTCCCCTCCCGAGTCGCTTCAAAATGTACACAAAAGTGCGTAAAAAGTGGCGCTGTCCGCCCCCACTCGTGTGAAAAAGCCGCGCAGTTTTCGCGGCGACGTCGCGAAGTTGGTTTTGCCCTGGAAAACAGTCCGCGACTTTCCGCGGACGGAGACGCTCCGTCTTCTCCCTCTTATTCATTTCGCGGCGAACCAGCCGCGTCCACATGCTAACAAGCTAACAGGCTACTTTAGCCCACGCCAGCGCCGCGCCGCCGCATTGTACGGGGCGCGCACTCCCGGCCACTCCGCCGAGGGATCCAGCGCCGGCGCCTTCCGTTTTATTCGCCGGGACGACGTGCGCGGCACCGGGACGTCGCGCAATGAGTGAGCGAGTTTTCTTTTTTTATTATTATCATCATCATTATTTCCGCTCAGTTCGTATGTTTCCCGGGAGTTGAACAGCGCGAACTTTTGCGCTCGGGGCGCCGCTTAGCAGGCTAATTGTGTCGGAACACGCGGTGGCGGCTGGACGCAGAGGTGAGTCACCGGCCGGGCGGGGAGATCCCCGACCTTCCCCGCCGACGCGGGCTCCGGAGTCCACGGGGCACCTCGAGGCGGCTCCGCGGGGTCGGGACGCTTTTATTTTGGGAAGTTCGCCCGGCCGACGGACGACACGCACCGGCGGCGGGGTGGGGGGGTTGCTTGGGGCCAGATGGTAAGTCCGCCCGGCTAGTTTTGGTTTGTTTTGTTGTTTTTTTCCTCGGTTATTATTTCGCAAATAAAGTTGCTGGCGGCTGAATCGAAGCACCGCGCCGACTTCGGTAAGTTGAAAGTAACAGACGGCGGGATGGACCCGGCGGAGAGAAGGTCCCCGCCGACCCGTAATTAGCCCAAAGTGCCCCACCGACGGCCGCGTCGTCCTCATTGTCTACCGACTAGCAGGCCGGCTAGCCGGCCAAGCCACCGGGACAACTCGCTCCCGCAGCGGGCCACCTGGACATAGCCGAGGCGGGCGGCCCCCGTTTTCAATGAAAAGACGTCCCGTTTCCGTATTTTCCGGGCCGAGGGGGGGAGGGCAGGAAAAGTTTATGGCTTTGTTTTTTTTGTCCGGAAAGTGGAGTCAAATCGGACCTTTTTTTATTTATTATGTGGATAGAAACACCTGCCGTCGACCGCCGGCTCTTCATTCGCCGAACTTTCCCCGTCTAGCGCGGGCATCGTGGGGCGGCTAACAAAGTTAGACCCCGAAACACCCCCTCTCTACCGCAGGCGGCCGGGGGTGGGGGGCCCGCGGCCCGAATTCACTCGGCGACGTCGGCGGAGCCGATTCCGCCCTTCTGCCGTGCCCTTTCCTGTGTTAATCTGCGGCTTCGGCGAGCCGCCTTTAACCCAAGATGGCAGCTTCTCCTGCGAGCTGAGCCGATAAGGGCCGGTGTGGCGCGGCAGATGTCCGTCTGCCTGCCTGCCTGTCGGCCCTCCTCCTCCGCGACACTGGATTCCCGGTGTCGCTTCGACTTGGCCCAAGTTTTCCGCGGAAAACGTTTTGATTTTTTTTTTGTTTGTTTTTATAAAAATAAAACTTCTATATGTTAATCTAAAGGCGTTTTCTCCCCGATGGGCCTTTTTTTCCCGAAGGGAATCGTCTCATGGTTCGTATCGAAGTGGTCTTTGGTAACAATAGCGATGAAACACGTTCGTTTTGCTTTTTTCCTCTGTATTGTTTTAAAATACACGCCCCTGTTGAAACGTGTAACTTTTTTTTTTTTTATTTGGTTATACAACAGCTCACAAAATGGGGACGGGGTGGTATGCCATGTTGGTTTATGGAAACAAAAGTTTTTTTTTTTCTCTCCCTCTTTTTTTGGGGGAGGGGGTGACTGCAGAAGTCCTTACCAACAAAAAAGAAAATTCTCAAACCTGCAAAATTGGACCTTATAAACTAGACAAGCGTCAGCTGTAAAATATTTTAAACTCTGGTTGAGGCGAGTTTGGGAGTTGGACGACTTTTTACAGCAGAACCTCGTGTGGATGCCCTTGACTCTGAGCTCCAACCACCTCCATCTTTACACCACAAATAACTCCTAAGTTGGTCAAGAGGTCCAAGTAGAAATGTAATAAGCAGTATGTTTTTTTTTTTTTTTTACACTGATCGTGTTGGACCTGTGCAAGTTTTACTCTCCGTTTTTGGACCTTTTGATACGTTTGGTCCGCCGTGCGTTGGGCGTTGGTGGTTGGAGCTCTAGTTCAGGCCTAGTTCCGTTGTCGGTGGCCATCTCTCTGTCTCTCTCCCTTCTTCCCTCCCCCTCCTTACCTCCCCCATCAGCTCCCCCTCCCAGCTGCAGTGGCCTGTTGTGCTGCAAAACAAGCAGGCCTTTTTTTTTTTTTTTTTTTTTTTCCTTTGCTGACCATCCCCCTTCTCTAATTCCCTCCTAGAGACGAAATTACGGCCAGTGTTTCGTTCAAATTAACTCTTGCACTTCCGTCTGCAGCCATGTGAGTCGTGGTCGTTATTTGGGAATTAATAGCCCCCAGTCTCCCCAATGCCACCTGTGGTTCGGGATAGTGTCACCAGAACCAGCCTCCTCTCAGTAAATTGTCACTGGGGTCGAAAAAGCGTTCTCTGGCCTCTGTCGTGATTAGGTTAGTTTGCTACAGTGAAGGTTTAGTGAAAACACAGATGGTTGCAGGAAGGAGGAACGATCCTGGTGCGTAAACCGTATCTGATGGTGAACGCCTCTTCTCATATGATTTGGTTAGATGTCGGTCAAGCAGCCTTTACTACTTCATTTATCTTTTTAAATAACCCTCTGAACCTTCCTCTAGTGCTTTCTCCTCTCCTCTGGATCTTCACTAGTTTCAGCTAGTTGAAGTTTAGTTTTTTTTTTCCTTCGTCCAGCCAGACCCTCAGAAGGTAAAACCGCTGCACTAAACTGCTCACCTTCAGCGCAAAGATTTAGGAAAAAAAATGATGCAAATGTGGCGCAAGACTCCTCACACCTCCTCCTTGAATGGCAGTCTTCCTATTGAGCCTGACATCCTTGAGGAAGTGGAGCGGTTAACCCCCCTCACAGGCCATATTATTTCAATGTCATGCCCCTCCCTTCCATACGTGACTGGAGGTCCCTGAGGGCCGTGGGCCTTTTGAAATTCAGCGTACACCCCACCCCTTGCTGAAGGATGAGCCCATGCCTCACGTGGCTCTTCGGTCCCGACTGAACATACCTGTGTGGAGACGATTTGGACGTCCGGTTTTCACTCTGCCGGCCCGTTTGGTTAGATTTTTTTCGTCCTCCGCTGCTGATGTACCCGGTGACGTGGTCATGCAGCCTGGGGTTTTGACGTCGGTGTGGCCGTCTTACTGACCACCAAATGGCGCTGGACGGGGGTGGTGTCAAGTCTCGTCCATTAGCAGGTCCTCCATGTAAACAGGGCTGCCACCTCTTCCCACTCCTCACTTCCTGTGTGCAGCACAAAGGCCGCGCGAGCGGCAATGGCGTCTCCGTCGCAGACCCCCACCTCAGCCCAGCCACGCATACAATCTGCGCTCCCTCCCAGCGTGGGCCGTGGATATAAATTATGGCCAGCTGCAGCCACGGCCGCGTTTTGGGGCGTTGGGGGTGAGAACGGGGGGGGGGTGGAATAAAAGGAATGCTGCCACTGGTGCTGCAGGTCTGTGAGCTTTCGGAAACGAGCCCTCGAAGAACGGGGGCCGTGTGCCTCCCGCGCCGGGAGGAGGGGCGGCACGGCGGCGCAACCACAGGTGGCCGCGGTGACGCCCTCTCCTGAAGAGCCGCGCTCGAAATGGGAAAATTGGGGAGGCCGGATTGGTTAATCAGTGACTTGCTGGCGGAGTGCATTAAAGAGCCTGATGGTGTTAATGACGGCAATCGCATGCACTCGGCGGCCCTCTCTGGCTCCATCTGCTCGCGGCCGGCCCCCTCCTCTGTCTTTTCCCTGTCGTGACCCCACCCCCTCCTCCCGTGCTGTCACACTGTGCTGCTCTTTTGGCAACACCACGCTGGTTTGGTTTCGAGGGGGCAAACGCGGGTTGGTGCGCGGGCAGATGGTATTAACTTTACGCCGGGGTGCCCCGTTTGTATGAAGATTAAAGATGTTTTTTCTTTTTAAATCGACGTTTCGGTGGCACGTTGCGTTTTTGAAAGTGATTGGTGCCGCTCCGGTCTCTGACAGAGGTGGAGTAATGGCCGCCCTGCAGCAGTTTGAGCCTAATTACTCGCTACGCACGGCTTATTTATGCTTGGTGGGCGGCCCAGGCATCAAATCCCACTGCGTCCGTTTTTCTTGCGGCCCCGGGTTTGTACAGTAGCTGGCCCGCTCCCCCGTCTTAACCGTACGGAGCCAAGAAATCGGCGCTCGTAAATTCAGCTCGACACTTCTGGTGTGTTTTAAACGCAGACCGAGCAACGCACAAGCGACTGTTTCGTATCACCTTACGTTCCCAATTAATGGAGGTCCCAGAAAAGCAGGCGCCGCGTTAGTGGGGCTACTGTCCAGGACGCTAGTCCAGTGTGTTTATTCGTTCACTAAATGCGTTCAGACAGCACGGGACTCTTAATGTGAACGCAACGTGACAGTCAGATGACCCATAACCTTTAAATGAAAGCTTATATATAACCATTTGCATACATAGCATGTAGCATAGCGCGCGCTAAACAGTTGAGCAAGTTAGCCGGCGAAGAACGTCCGCTACATTTGTTTTATTATAAAAAAAAAAAAAAACAATACGTAGAATTCAGCCGTGGTGCTTAACCAGCCCCAACAGACCACCTCCTTCCGCAAGACGCGGCGTTCTGTCTGCTGTGGGCGGGGCTTGCTTTCTGCAGGTCCTTTCTTTATTGTTTTGAAAAATGAAACCGGAATGTCGAGTTGGAAATTGTGCGGACTCGCTGCTCCCTTCTGCATGCTTGTCGGGGGGAAATGAACGTTTGGGGGGTTTCCTCATGCAAGTTTGCATCTCCTTGGCTTTTTAATTTAGTTTTATTTCATGCCTTGTAGGTCTCTCCTGCTTTTTATTATCTGCGTCGGGCTCATATATGATCTTCTCTTTAATGTGTATGGAAGGGGCTGAAAATGTCTTTTTCTGATGGTGAGAATAAGGTACAATGCAAACTCACCTTTCGGTTTGGAAAAGCTCCAGTGTACTTTGCATAATGCAGTTTCGGTTGGTGTAAACGTGCGGCTCGTGCGGCGGTGCTTCAGAAGGGTTCACTTCCTGAGCGGCTCTGCCGGTTCGAGTTTGGATCAGACGGCGTAACTCCAGTCTGCCCCAGTTCCCCTTCCGCCTCCCATTATGTGTCGCTGCCCTGGGCACCTGTGAGCAGCCTCCCTCGATCGCTTCCCCGGGCCGCCGCCGCCGTGGAGCCCGCCGGCTGGCCTGGCCACGCGCCAGACCCGTCACTCTCCGGAGAGAATTGGGTGAACGGTCAGGCCTCGCCGGCTTACGCGCCAAATCTCATCACAGCGATGCATTAAAAAAGTGGGGTTTTGGCTCCACTGATACTTGCCGTTTTTTTTCCTGTTACGACCCGTTGGAGGGGGGGCGCTGCTTCTGAATTTATGACTGGCCCATGGGGGGGGTGAGACTGGAGGGGAGCTCCTTCCTTCAACTGCTCCCTACCCTCCCTCTTCTCTACGATGCCATGGTTTTTTTTCCCTGCGTGTCCGTTGCGCCTCTGGCTTCTTGACCTTGGCTCGGCTGAAGGGATATGGTGGCGCTTCGGTCGCTGGCCTAATGGCTGTGTATACCGCAGCAACATTGGCGCTCTGAACGGGAGCGGCCATGGCAGTAGGAGCTGCTGTCCTGAATATAAACGGCCTAGTTTGCGAGTGTGTGTATGCGAGGGACTGAGAAACGTCCCGAGTGAGGTGGAAATTGCGTTGGGGGTGGCGTTGGGCACAGAGGTGACCTGCGGAGGAGGTGCGGTGGATTGGTCGTGGGGGGTTAGGGGAGGGTTAAGAAGTTGGAGCAAAACATTCCTCAACCCCACCCCCTAAACAGCGTTGCACACCCGGAGTGTCTCTCACAGGGACATTTACGTGTGTGTCGCACACAAGGCTGAAATTCCCAACCCCCTCCGCGCCTGCTTTATCTCACATCTCCATAATTCCCTCAGCTCATCTGATTACACTACTCAAGGGACAGTCAGGTTAAGGACACACACACACACACACACACACACAGCTATCCTCATAGATAAAGAGTTAAACTCCACCCCCGCTTGTGTGCAACACGGGCAGAACTCGCACACTCCGTCGGTGTGGCGTCTCTTTAGCCCCAACTCGCACACACACACACCCAGGGTCAGTTTCAGAGCCCGGCTTCAGCAGGTGGGCTGCCTGCTTGTGTTCCCACATCTGCCCGCCTGGTCTGGCAGCTGCTGCTGTTTAACTGCTGCTTCCCTCCCGGTGGCTTTGTTCTTCACCAACCAGCAGCCCGATTGTAAAGAATGAATGAATTTGGGCTCGGTGCCTCGGTGTGTTGAGACTCACCCTTTTGTTTGAAAAGAAAATGGGCAGTGTTTGGGTGGGGGGAGGAGGTTGAAGTGACAAAAAAAAGTTGGGAGACTTTGCTAACTTTGTCTCTTACGCTCTCTCTCTCTCTCTCTCTCTCTCTCTCTCTCTCTCCAGGTCCTGTAACTTGACTTTGCCTGACGCTGCGTTCTTTGAGCGAATTAAGGAAATATGGAGTGACATGCTGCAGATTAGTTAGCGGATTATTGGCTTTGAGGACACCCACCCCTGTGTGAGCGTATACGCCCCCCTCCCCTTTCTCCTGTCCCGCTTTTCAAGATCGGCCCAGTGCCACGTCCCGATAAGGGTCATGGCTGACCCGGGCATGATGAGCCTCTTCGGGGAAGATGGGAATATCTTCTCCGATGGGTTGGAGGGCTTGAGCGACTGTGGCTACCCTCCTCAAGGCCAGGGTAACGCTATGGGCCACGAGCACCAGGGCTATGGGCAGCTTTCCTCTGGCCTCCATCTCCCCTCAGCGGGGCAGCCCAAAATTGCTCCTCCTCCCTCCCACCACTATGACCCCTTCGGCCAGTATGACCAGCCCAAGATGCACCCCATCGACCCGCAGCAGGGCAGCCGCATGATTGCGAATGGACCGGTCAACGGTATGTCATCTCCACAGTCACGATACCACCAGGCTCCATCTGGTCACAACGCCAGTGGACCTGCCGGGAGTGGACACCATGTCTATCCTGGCACTCAGGGGGATGCAAGGGCCCAGTCTTTCCCTGATGGAAGTGGTGGCGCCTGGGGTCCTCCTCAGGTGGTGCAGGTTGCTGAACAGACCAGACCTCCTTTCCAGCAACAGCAGCCCCCTCAGCATGGTGGCCCCGGACCGCAGGGTCACGCTTCTCACCAAATGGCTGGATACATGGGTCACGGCGACTACACGATGCAAGGCCACGGCCAAACGCAGACCCCTCCTCGGATGAACCACTTTCCCCAGGGAATGGGCCAGGAGCAGACCCCTTTCATGGGCCACGTCGCCCTCCAGCAGGGCCCCAACATGGGAAGCGCTAGCGGTCCCCCCATGAGACACCCATCTCAGCAGCCTGCGGCACAACGCCAGCAGCAGGCCCCCCAGCAGTTCCTCCAACGGCCCGGCATGGGTCCGCACCACCAGGAGACCCCTTTTCCAGCCAGCCCTTCCCGGCAGCAGCAGCAGCAGCAACCGCAGCAGCCGGTCATGGGCGGAAGAGCTCATCAGAACATGGGCTACAACATGCACAGCCAGCCAGTGGCTCCTAACACTGTAAGCAGCTCAGGGCAGTACCCGCCATACCCTCCATACGGCAACCTTAATCAGGGATTAGCCAACCCTTCAGGGATGAGCCCCGGCATGAGCCTTAGCACCAGCAGCAACAGCAACCCCGGCCCGCAGGTGCAGCGGTACCCCAACCAGGGCGGCCCCCAGCAGCGGTATCCCGCCCCCGGCCCCCAGCAGGCGCCGTTACACCAGCAGCAGAATCCCCTTCACCAAATGAACGCCCAGCCTATGCACCCGGGTCAGCCCCAAGCCGTAGGGCAGCAGCAGCACCTACAGCCTCCACAGGGTTCTTACGGCTCGCCCTCGTCCATGTCACCGATGAGGAGCCTGGGTACCCCTGCCAGCACGCCCCCTCCACCCCAGCATTGCCGCCCCCCTAGTGCAGGCCTGGGTCCTGAAGTGGGCAGCGGGGTCTACACCGGCGTCCCTCACCAGCCCGGAACGGGTGGCATGAGAGCGATGGGGCAGCCGCTGCACCAACAGCACCAGCCCTCGCCCCAGATGTACGCCGCCCTTTCCCCGAACCACAGGGCCCAGACCCGAGCCCTGAACCACGAGCAGCCACAGCAGCAGGGGCTGCCCCTCTCCCAGCAGACCCAGCGACCGGGACCAGGGCAGCCGGCACAGCTGCAGTCACCGTCGATGCCTTTCCAGCAGCAGCAGCCGCCGCCACAGGTGCACAACCAGTCAGCCGCGCAGCACGCACACCTGGTTACGCACCACCAGAGCTCGACGCCCATACAGCAGCCGTGGGCTCCGCCGCACCACTCGCCTCCACCCAGCCAGAAAGTGCCTCACATACAGGTGGGTGGTTGGGCCGCTCCTTCACGCAAACACCGAACCACACCAGCCCTCGTTTCCACGTTCACTCTACACGCGCTCCCGCCGTCGAGCTTGTTCGCGCCGCGTTTTCGGAATCTAGTGTTACTCACACTGGGTGTGTGGGGAAATGAATTTTTACAGCCATTTGTTTCCTCTTCAGCGCATATCCTGGCCCTCCCCAAGATCCAGGCGCCACCGTGCTAATCTCCCAACCCCCATCCCCCCATACCCCTCTCTCTGAAGGGGAAACGCTCCTTTCCTGCTCTTTCTAAGCATCCCTCTCCTCCCCGTCTGCTGCCCTTCCGGCTTCTCTCTCTCTCTCTCTCTCTCTCTCGCACGCCCTCTCTCTCCCCCCCTCCTCCTCTTCCTATTCCCTCCCCGCCCCGCTCTGTTTGCCCTGTCTGTCTCGGAGGGCTCATGCGTGAGTTAATGGTGTACAGCAGGATGCGTCCTGTAGGGAGGTGGTGCTCGTGGAGGAGGGGGAGCCAGTGGGGAAGGGAAGTTGGCGGCTCTCAGTCACTGTGTGTGTGTGTGTGTGTGTGTGTGTGTGTGCGCACGCACACTTATCACGTGCTCCTGGTGCCATTAGCTTGTTTTGCACTGAAAGCCTCTTTCTCTAGTGACCCATTCATACATGGTTGCACAGTTGTCGCCCTTATTCCATCCAGTGTGTGCCTTTTTCTGTTTTTTTTTTTTTTTATATATATATATATATATATATATATATAAATAAATGGTGCCACTTGGTCTCCTCGCTGCTATTGTGCACTCACAAATGTTACCAGCCTCTCCTTTGTTGATTTAATAGGTTTTAGGTGAAACTTTATTTCTCCAAATTGGTTATCACCCATGAATTATCAGTAATCTCTAATTAGGCAAGAACTGTGTTAGCAAAACAGGATTACAGGCTGCTGGGGCGGTGGTTGACCTGGCGGGTAAGGAAATGGACCCGTAATCAGAAGGTTGCTGGTTGGAATCCCAAACAGCCAAGGTGCCACTGAGCAAAGCAACGTCCCCACACACTGCTGCTCACCAAGGGTGATGGTTAAAAGCAGGGGACACATTTCGTTGTGTCACCGTGTGCTGTACTGCAGTGTTTCACAATGACAGTCACTTCACTTTTAAAGATCACTAAAGTAAAATAGGAAAAATTTATTTAAATCTACATGTCTATTTGCCCACGCTTCATTAATGAGTGAGTCGAGTGTGGTGTTTGATCTACAAGTTTCGTATCTTCTGAAACAGCTGGGCCCGGGCGTAATCATCCTGGCTGCTAAGCAGGCAAGATGGTTGGGAAAATATTTGTACAGTTTAAACTTTACAAATGCTTAATTGCATGTTCTATCCCAAATTTTTATTTATTTTTTTTTTAGTAGATTTAAATTGGTATTTAAAGGTGTAACTTAGTCAACGTTTCTAATGTATTTATTAAAATGTCTTGTAGCTAGGATTGCATAATCTATCTCTGAACCACGTGACGACCAGAATACCGATCTGGTAGAATCCACTCCTGTCTCCCAAAATGGGATGCATATAATTATCTAGACGTTCCCAAATGTCTTCCTGGAGGCTAGTACCCCTTCTCATTCCAGCCTTCTGTGCTGTCAACTTATCATACATTATATATACATCATACACATCTTATGAAACGATCATGTGGTGAACAGGTCCAAAGATTTGTATTTTGATCATTCAAATAATGCTCAACCATGAGTCTTCTAGATGAGCTGATTACATCCATTTATAATCAAATAAATCATCTCCTCTTTCAGCCCCTCACGACATCATTATAGAGCCAGCCTTCAGACTTGATGAAGGGTGGCCAGCAGCAGGTCAGTGTTGACCAGTGCAGTGCTGTTCTAAAAGAGGGAGATGCATGAGAGAAGGCCCAGCTGGTTTGAATTCCTTTCACTCCACTTGCATTCCAGGCTAAATCCCCACTGTAGTCCAGCCCGTTCTAGGCTGGGTAGGTTTGGACTCTCAGGAGCCCGTGATCTTTGACACCCTAATACAACTAGTTCTGTAGTCTCAATTTGTAGTTACCATGCCGGGATACGGTCTCAAGGTACTTTTGGAAGAATTAACGGAACTTTTATTCGGGTCCGTAATGTGGCAGAGTTGAGCTCCTCAGCAATGCCTGCGGCGGCTCTCTGCAACTATTGGGATCGCGGCGCTAGCCAATACACGTGCAGCATTTTCCCCACGGCTGTAAGCGCTTACAAGCGCTGAACTGCAGAACATCAGAAGAAATGTATGCCAGTCAATGACGTTTGGATTGTCAAAGGGTGCCCTGCAGCAGGACCACGAGCACGGGTCCTTTTATTTCCTTATTTTTTATCAGATAATGAAGATGTTTGTCTCTAGACTAACGCGCCTTTTTTGCAAGGTGGAGGTAGAAAGCCCCCCACCCCCCCTTTTTTGGGGGGCTATTTAGCTCACAGAGTGAGCACTTTGCCTGTTAGATTAACTGACACGTCAGTTTTGCCTCCTCGGAGGGATGAAACCTTATATTGACCATATCGTATTCTGGACCGCTGCTGTCAAATTAGAAATGCAGAGAGCGTGTGTGCTAGGCCCCATTGTCATTCATGCAATTGATTATTGCAGGGGCTTGGCAAGAGACGAGACATTTATCCGTTAAAGGAGCACCCAACCACCCACCCACCCCCACGCCCCCCCGTAATGCCCCCTCCCAATCCAACTGCTCTAATGCTCTCTCGCTCCCTCTCTCACCCCCCACCTTCCTGACCTTGCTGTTGTTTGGCATGCACACAGCACCCAGTTTGTTTTTGAGTTTGTGTTTACAGGAAATTTGCATTTTTCTGGAACCTTTTCTTTCTTTCTTTCTTTTTTTTCTTCTCCTTTTTGTTCTTTCTTTCTTTTCTTAAATGCCTGGCACAGAAACAGTTTCACATATGTTCACATTTGAGGTTTTGTTTTCATCTCTTTCGGTTTTGTGCAAAATGGTGCATCCTACCTGCCCTTGACATTTTCCCAGTATTTTCATCTTTTCAAGATCTGCATGTCTTCCGAGAGTTGGAACATATTGCTTTAAATTTGCTGATGTCTTAAAAATGCACCGCTCAGCCCTCCCCTTTAAATGTATAGATATAATTTATTAGTGTCATAATGCCTGCGGCCCATCTGCTGCTGGGATTTTGGGCAGCTGGATGCTCACCACATCTGCCAGTGTGTTTCCTGTCAGCCTGTCTCATGGACTGGGCGAGCGGGAGGGGAGGGGAGGAGAGGAAGAGCTCTCTCTGCAAATACCGTATGAGCGGGGTTGAGTCCTGGGCTTTGGCTTTGTGTGCGAGATGCTGATAGAAAGTGGGGGGAGAGCGGAGCAGCAGCCGGGGGTGTGGTGTTCAGCTGAATGCTGTGGAGGAAGTGCAGCTGAGACCACAGAGGTTTATGGGAAGTACCTGCAAGAATTGAGCAGCAGCAAAGAGTGTTTATATTTGCAGCGAAATCAAATGCTGCGTTGGACGTCTCAACGTGAACCTCGCTCTGCTTCTGGCTCAGGCCAGCATCATAATCACCACCACTAGCACTTGGCCATAAAATTCCAGCCAACGGCATTTTTATTTACTTAATTGCACCATCTGTACTATTCCTGTCAAATGCAGGTCTTACATCAAAACATGGAATTAAACCCATTTGTTAATTTTATTTCCCTGACAGCATTCCCCGTCAGATCCTTCAGCTGACATGATGTTCAACAAGACCCCGGGTTCAGGCCTCAGTCCCCAGCCAGCCAACTGTGACCAGCATCCCACTGAGACCGACCAAAAGCCAAAAAAGAAGAAGAAGAAGAAAGTTAAAGCTGGTGAGGAGGACATGCGGGAGGCTGGTGGCCTGGGCCTTGGCCTGGAGGCTGGAGACGTCCAAGAGAACCTGGTCGAGGGAATGTTGAGCCCCAGCCTGGACCAGTCTCCCACGGAGAAAAAGAGCAAAAAGAAACCAAAGGAAAAAGAGCCCAAGGAGCCCAAGACTCCTAAAACTCCGAAAACACCCAAGACCCCCAAAGAGCCCAAAGAGAAAAAGCCTAAGAGCACCACCACCACCCCGAAGACAAAGAGCGCCAAGAAGCCCAGGTATTCAAAACACAACATGCGCACGTGTAATTACATCATCCGCATATAGGAACATCTCCCATTTATTACCATTAACTCAAACCCAGATCCTGGTGTAGCAGACCTGAGTCCAGATTCTCACAAACATTTTTATTCTTTATTGGGTTTTTTTTTTTTTGGTCTGAGTACTGAGGTGAAATGGCCTGTGGTGACTTTTAAATTCTATGGAATCAAAGAGGACACGGGCAGAATTTTTTTAATTTGGGAAACAAAAATGTGCGGCATTAGGTCTCACCATCTTTTTTTTACTCCCCCTTCCTTTTCACCTCCTCCCCCTGTGGATAAAGTAACATGAGCTGGCTTAGGAATGCCCCACCCCCCTCTCCATTTCTTCTCCCCGGCCTGATTTTTCTGGTACACAGGAAGCCGGCTGCAGCAGGACCTCGGCAGTGTGTCACCGAGGGCCAGAGCACTAGGTCACCGGGAGGGGGTGGGGCATGTGTTTGTGTTTGCGTGCTAGGCGTGGGACATCTCTATTTAAAGTGGTAGCTAACAGCACTGGGGCAACAAAGCACCCTCATGAATCATGGCCAGGGCCCTGCATTTCTCTTTCTCTTTACTGACCGACTGAAATGTAAAGGCCTCCTTGAAATAATGCAACTTCCCAGCCTACGTTGACTTCAGACGAGCGCGGCGCGCTGAATGCTGGGTAAATGCTTGCGACTAAAGCCCATCTGACGACCCTGGACAGAATTTCCCCCCACCTGCGCCTGTAATTGCTGCTATCTAGCTTGAAAGCAGTACTATTCGTATTTTTGTCTGTCTTCCTGTCTTCTGACCACACCCAAGGGCAAGTGTTTACACTTCAACCGGCATCAAAGCTGTGCACGGCAGTCCTTCCTCGGCTTGTGTGGTTTGTGCACGCGCTGTGTAAATGACCGTTTTGCATGCCAAATAGTCACCCATGCCTGCACCGTCTCGCCGTCCGTACCCCGACTTCCTGATGAGCCCGTTTACCATTTTTCTTTTTCTTTAATTCCGTTTGAATAAGCCTTTTAAAAAAAAAATGTATTTTTCTCCTCATACAAATGAATCTGCCTACTTTCATCAATTTCTCCTCCAACACCTTCCTGCCAGAGAGCCGTCCCCAAAACAAACTAGGCCCTGTGTACCTAAGGCCACCAGACCTTTCGGTTCCTGTCCCCTTGTGGTCTGCGGACATCAGTTCTCAGGAAGCATTACGTCAGGCCATATCTGTGTCCTTCCTCTCTGTGAGTTTGCGGTTGTGTGAGGCAGCTCGAAACCGGTGGTGTAAACAGGCTTAAAGGCCTCGTCCACGCTTCCTCTCGCGGTGGACCTGTTCTGGACCACCTACTCCGCCTGAGACCCCGTCATGCTGCGGCTGACCTTGCTTTCGCGACAGAGGTGTGGCGCCACGTGCTCACGCACCAAAATGACGGCCTCCTGACGACGCGGGCGGTCCACCCCTGGCCCCTCCGCGGCTGAATCGCTTCCTTCTCCTCCACCGGAGACTGGGAGGGCGGCAGCGGGTGGAGAACCTGCTCCGAGCACCTCCACGCCTCACCTCGGCGTACCCGCTGTGGCATGTGTGTGCTTGTCGGTGTTGCCTCCCCGTACGTTTTCCTTTGTTTGCCCTGCCAGTATGTTTATGTTTGTGTGTGTGTGTGTGTGTGTGTGTGTGTGAGCAGCTGCTGTTGGAGAGCGCGCTGTGGGGGGAGTGGGGGTCCAGCTGAAGATGACTCATCTTGCTGGTGATGGCAGGTGTCCCATTAACCCTGCCCCCCCGCCTCGCCTCCCTCTTCCTCCCTCTCTCTCTCTCCCTCGCTCGCTCGCTCGCTACTCACCGCCCACAAAACCACGCCACAGCACGCCCCGGCGTCGCCCTCTTCCACTCCTTCTGCCTCCTTAATCATGTGGTGAAGCCGGGGAGGGGCGCCGGCTTTTTATTTGCGGCGGTTGCGGAGGAGCTTGGCCTTTGAAGGAGACGGCGCACGCTCTGAAGCGCCTGCCCTCTGCGCTTCAGAAAGGTCAGCCTTGGAAAGCACAACCCTGTCATCTTCCCTCCCCCCTCCGCCCAGCCCACAAGTGCTCTTCCTACCCCTGCCGTCCTCCCGGCCCTTTCCCCCTTTCCCCTCGCCGCCCCTTTGTGCGCCTCTCTCTTCCCTCCCCCTCTTCGGATGAAACGCTGGCTATCTGAAACCCAAAGCCGCAGAAACGGTGCGGCTGCAGGTGCTTTGAGAAGCGCCGGGGAGGGAGGGAGGGAGAGGAAGAGAGCGGGGGACTCTGAGAGACTCGGAGGCAAGCAGATGGCTTTAGCCAGTGGCGTCCAGCCAGAGGAACAGGTGCAGGTCACGTGACCACCGGTTACCAGGGCGATTTGATTGCTCTTGGCGTGCGAATGAAAGGCGAGGGGGGCCCCCAGAGCGGGCGAGTGAGGGAGAGCGAGCGAGCCTCCAGGGCATTGTGTAATCTGTGGCCGGGACGAGAGCGGCGGAGTGGAGTCTCGCTCCCTCGGTGGCATTTAAAAACTGCCTGGAACGGCTCCGTTTCTTCCACTTCCGCTTGACCTGCCGAAGAAGGATAATAAATATATACGCACCCTCATTCCCGCGTTTAATCTTCCTTAATCTGTTTTCAACTTTTCCCTCTGCCGGAAATTAAGACGTGTACAAAAACATGGAGAGAATTTTGGCTTCTCTCCCCCTCCTCCAATCCTTTGTACTGAATGCCATGAATAAGTTGCTCTGTAAATGTTAAGTCTTCATCTGGTCCTCCGTTCGGACTAAAAATCCATACGTCCCGGAATCCAGAGTGGAATTCAATGTTCTGTCTCTGTCGCTCACAGCACTAAGAAATTAGACACTGAGAACAGCAGCAAGAAGGACTTCAAGCGGAAGAGGGAATCTTCTGTAGGCTCTGATGTGGAAAAGACTCCCCCTCCCTCGCCAGAGGAGGATGAGGACGATGGTGTTCAGGTGAATAAAGTGTGTTCTTTAATTCCCTTGTGCAAAGTTAAGACTTTCGAGTCCGACGTACGGGTTCTGTCTGCAGAAGAGGCGCTCCAGTCGGCAGGTTAAGAGAAAACGCTACACAGAAGACCTCGAGTTCCGGATCTCAGAAGAGGATGACGATGGAGACGACTCTCCTGCACCAAAGTCCCCGTCCAATACCTCCGAGCACCAGGTCTGATGTGTGGTCATGGCTGTTTTGTTCTCTGTTAAACTCTGTGCCCCAAGAGAACCTGCTAAGCTTGTCTTGTCTGTGTGATAGGAGGTGCCTGATGCTGAGGGACCAGTGGTGGAGAAGATCATGGGTATGCGTATGACCAAGAAAAAGGTACGTGAGCGTAGCAACAATGACGTGATGTTAATAAAACCCCATCAAACCGCTACACAAGGCCTGCCCAGGCCCGGCCGGGAGAGCAGCAGGCGGTCGAGTAGTATTAATCTGAACATCCGACAACTGGTGAGCGAGGAACCCGGATCACCTTTCCGAGAGCATTCATCTCCGTCCCCGAAGAGTCTGTGAGCCGGGGCAGCGGCAGCGGCGGTGGTGGTATGAAGCACTACGGGGTTTGAGTGAGTGGCGAGGAGAGGAAGGAGAGCTCCTCCAAGGGCACGCGGCCCAAAATAAATCCGTGGCTTGTGCGCGCACACTGCTCCTTCTCTTCTCTCGCTCGCTCGCTGAGCGGCGGAGCCGCGAACGGGCGCCCGCCCAAGTAAATGGTAGGTTTGGCGTCTGCCGTAGCGCTGTGGTTTTGGCAGGAAGCCAGGTGCGGGTCGGCTTGCTGTGAATGGGGCCGTGTGTGGCGCAGGAGCTGATGTGATTCATGACTCAGCCCGGCCCTGCCGAGCAGCTCCCGGCGTAGCAGCGGGACTGACCTTTTGTTTACAGACTGGTTATTATGAAATAATGCTTCATTTAATAATGATTGTGCGTTATAACTTTCGCCTTCCTCCCCCTGTTTCTAATAGTTGGACTCTGGAGAGGAAGTTGACGTTGAAGAGTTTTACGTCAAATTCAAAAGCTTGTAAGTCACCATGTGCTTCTTTTAGAGCAAGAAAAAAATTCGAGCTATTCAAAAACCCTCAGATAATGCTGGTTATGCATGTTATACATGACATTGTGGCTTTTTAAATAACCTCATGTTTACCCAGGCTAGGCGCCAGTAGATTAATCCCAAATCATATCTTCTTTTTTTTTTTTTTTTTTTTTTCCCTCTATAACCTTTTTGAATCACCGTATGCACTTTACCTCCAAGTGTTGACTTGTCTAGACTAGGAGGTGGAGACTCATGGAAGTGTCCTCGCCATGTGCTTATTAAGGAAATATATGTTTTTATTAATTTTTCTGCATCTGTGATTTAAAATGTCACCCTACTTTACTCCTTTCTAGCTCCTATCTGCATTGTCGGTGGTCTGATGTGGAGGATCTGGAAAAGGATAAACGAATTCACCAGAAAATCAAGAGGTTTAAAGCCAAACAGGCACTTAATAACTTCATTACTGAGGTCAGTGTTTATTTGAATTTTAGTTTTTGAAATGGAATCGTGGAATGTGAGGGAATGGCACCTGTGGGGTTTCTCATGGCGTGTGTGTCGTAAATTGTCAATCTTTCATACTGTAATTTCTTGTATAAATATGAGTATGTATTTATCTAAATTCACTTCACTGATTCAAGTAGGATAACACTTCTCTATAATGAAAAATTGTTTTGGGTTTTATATCAGTCTTAGTGGTCTCCTAATACTGACTGCTAATCTGAAGTCTCTTCCCGAAATTCAGCCTTGGTGCAGAATTACAGCCACTTTTTGCCAGTCCCACAATGACTTTTTCCCCAGGATGTGTTTCGGTGTCTGTAGCTTTAAATGATGAGGAGAGCAACCTATAAAAGTGAGCTGGCATTCACGGAAATGACGACATGAACACGTCCTGTTTGGTGCAAACGGGAAGTAGTGAACCTTCTGGTTCTTCAGAGTCGCTCGCGTCTAAACTAGAAAAATCACCGAGCATCATACCGAAGGGGCAGTGGCCCCAGAGGGCTGTCACTCTCTGAACAGTGAAGCAGAATGGCCAAAGCACATGAATCACCATTTCTAGCCACTGCAGGACCACAGACAGACTTGGGGAATTATACGTAACATATAAAGTAACTGGCTTGTTTCCCTTTGGGGTCTGATCCGGGTTCATGATGATATTTCAGATGGATGACGAGCCTTTCAACCCGGACTATGTGGAAGTGGACAGGGTCCTGGATGTGTCTGAGAGCACTGATGAAAATGGAGACGTGAGCATCATTTAATACAGTAGTGTGTGAGCTGCATTTTATAGTCAAACTGCTGCCTCATGGGCTAAAGGAAAAATGTCTTTGCCCTCCTGCAGGCGGTGTTTCTGTATCTTGTGAAGTGGTGTTCCCTGCCTTATGAAGACAGCACATGGGAACTGAAAGCTGATATTGACCAGGCCAAGATAGAGGAGTTTGAGCGTGTGATGGCCCGTGAGCCACAGCTCAAGCGTGTGGTGAGTTCAAGGACCGTTGAACCGAATGCTGTGTAAAAGGTTAAAATTCATAGTTTTTTTTTTTTGGGGGGGGGTTTGCCTCAACATCTGCTTAGAGACATAGGTTTTCCATGCATTGTGGGGTTTTAAAATAGAACATTACTTAAATGTAGAGAATTCGCCTTGAGTTCTCTACAGTCTGACATGCCATTTCTTTTCTTTTTTCATTACAAAAAGAAAAAAACGCCGTGTGGGTTAAGAAGGGGGAGATATGGCCACGTTCCTGTGGTTGCCCAGAAAACCACTAACGGGAATTGTTTTATTTGAAACAGGAGCGACCTCCTGCTAGTGACTGGCAGAAATCCGAGAGTTCCAGGGAATATAAAAACAGCAACACACTCAGGGAATACCAGCTAGAGGGAGTCAACTGGCTGCTCTTCAACTGGTACAACAAGTATGTATGCAATTACCTCACTGCGCAGTAGCTACAAATGCCCCCCCAATGCTTATTCACAGACATCACCGCAAAATATGTAAAATTATAGTTTTTTCTCACTTCTACATAAATTGTTAACATGCCTCCAATGTCCCCTTCCTTCCTCCAGACGAAATTGCATACTAGCAGATGAAATGGGTCTGGGCAAGACCATTCAGTCTATCACATTCCTTTACGAGATCTTCTTAAAGGATATACAAGGGCCATACTTGGTGATCGCACCGCTTTCAACCATTCCAAACTGGGAGCGTGAGTTTCGTACTTGGACTGAGCTGAATGTGGTCGTGTACCATGGCAGCCAGGCCAGCCGACGCACCATTCAAGCTTATGAGATGTACTTCAGGGACACACAGGTAAGAACCACGTCCCCACCCTTACTTTTCCTTCCCCACAGGTTTAAGTACTGATTTGTTATCATTATTAAATAGGTATTGCAGACCAATGCCTTTTTAGAGTGAACAGTATCCTCTGTGTTTTCAAGTTGTGGCAAAATCACTTAACATTTCTTCACAGAACAACATTTACTTATTTTATTGCTAGTGGTCATAGACATCTTAACTGTTCTATGAAATGGTTTGCTAGGTTGGTGTATTTACCTGTAATGTTCATGCTGTTGACCATACTGTTGACCTCCCCTCGGGGAGCACACTTTGAAAGGCATGGCATTCATGTTTGGCTCTGTGGTGACAACCTCTTGCCCTTTGTTCTTTCCCACAGGGTCGTGTAATAAAGGGAGCCTACAAATTCCATGCGGTTATCACCACATTTGAAATGATCTTGACTGACTGCCCAGAGTTGCGCAACGTGCCCTGGCGCTGTGTCATCATCGATGAGGCACACCGTCTGAAGAATCGCAACTGCAAACTACTCGAGGGCCTGAAACTGATGGATATGGTCGGTTCACGCCTTATTCTTATTGTGGCTCGCATGCATTGTTACAGCTGCCTTTTGTTCCTCATTCTTAGTCTTTATTTCTTACAGGAACACAAGGTCCTCCTGACGGGAACACCACTACAGAACACTGTGGAGGAGCTTTTTAGTCTCCTCAATTTCTTAGAACCTGATCGCTTTCCTTCTGAGAACACGTTTATGCAGGAATTTGGAGATCTCAAAACAGAAGAACAGGTGATGTGCAAAGGACTAATGTCTTATACACTAGTTTAAATACTGGAGTACCAGGGAAGTAAGTCTGACTGACTGTCCTCTTATGTCCACGTTCCACTCAACAGGTTCAGAAGCTGCAGGGCATCCTGAAGCCCATGATGCTCAGGCGACTGAAGGAGGATGTGGAGAAGAACTTGGCTCCCAAAGAGGAAACCATCATTGAGGTCGAGCTCACCAATATACAGAAGAAATACTACCGAGCCATTCTGGAGAAGAACTTCGCTTTCTTGTCTAAGAGTGGAGGAGGAGGTGGAGGCGGTGGGGGATCTAATGTACCCAACCTGCTGAATACTATGATGGAGCTGCGGAAATGCTGCAACCATCCCTACCTCATCAATGGTCAGTTCAGACACAGATGTACAAAAAAAAAATGTGTGTGTGTGTGTGTCTCACTTTTTCTACTTTTTTTTTTTTTTTACCTTATAGGAGCTGAGGAGAAGATTTTAGAAGAATTTAGGGAAGCTCACCCCTTAGATCCCCCAGATTTCCACCTCCAGGCCATGGTTCAGGCAGCAGGCAAACTGGTCCTGATAGACAAACTACTACCCAAACTGAAGGCCGGCGGTCATCGTGTACTTATCTTCTCCCAGATGGTGCGCTGCCTGGACATCCTGGAGGACTATCTCATCCAGAGAAGGTATGTAAATTAGCCCCTGAGTACCTGTCATGGTTGGGCATGATGATGATTACACTATATGGAAGCAGGTTGAAAGATTGTTAATCCACCCCAGGTATCCATATGAGCGCATTGATGGTCGGGTGAGGGGGAACCTTCGTCAGGCAGCTATTGATCGCTTTTCCCGCCCCGACTCGGACCGTTTTGTGTTCCTGCTGTGCACTCGGGCTGGTGGCCTGGGTATCAACCTGACTGCTGCAGATACCTGTATTATTTTTGACTCTGATTGGAACCCTCAAAATGACCTCCAGGTAGGATTTTTCTAGATCCCCATTGGTCGTGTTTTATGATCACAGATTTTTTTTTTTCAGATGTTTTATTTTATTCTTATCTCTCCAGGCTCAAGCTCGATGTCATAGAATTGGACAGAGTAAGGCTGTGAAGATCTATCGCCTGATCACCAGGAACTCCTATGAGAGGGAGATGTTTGACAAGGCCAGTCTTAAGCTGGGCCTGGACAAAGCTGTACTGCAGTCCATGAGTGGCAGAGAGAATGCAGCCAATGGGGTACGGCTTCCTGTATTCTGGGTGCTTGCTGGGCGCTTGTGTGAAGGGTCAGGGCTTTTGTGCTCAATTTAATGTACAATTTCAGGTGCAGCAGCTTTCCAAGAAGGAGGTAGAGGACCTATTGCGTAAAGGAGCATACGGTGCGCTCATGGACGAGGAGGATGAGGGCTCCAAATTCTGTGAAGAGGATATTGACCAGATTTTACAGAGACGCACTCAGACCATCACCATAGAGTCAGAGGGCAAAGGCTCCACTTTTGCCAAAGTAAGTTAAAAAACGAGCATGCTTACATGGAATGTGCTGCATGACAAAAACACTGATTTATCCCTCCGTGTATACCTTGCTTTCCCACACTTTAGGCCAGCTTTGTTGCTTCTGGAAATAGAACAGACATTTCACTGGAGGACCCAGATTTCTGGCAGAAGTGGGCAAAGAAGGCTGAGCTGGACTTTGAAGTGATTAATGGAAGGGTGAGTCCCCTGCTTAGGCAGAGATAAAATGGGAAGACTAGCAGTGGGTGAGGTGAAGTCTCATGACTGGTGTTATTTATATGGTGGCTTAATCTACAGCAAGCTGCTTTTCTCATTGGTCCAGGGTGTGTGGTCATGATTGGTTGTTTTTTTGACTGATCATGGTGGGGCGGGTGGGGGTGGATTTAATCCAGGTTGCATAGCAGCCGCTCTACTAGTGTCACTTCTCATAAATATGCTAACAGAGTCTAATTAATGACACTTATTTCCTGGGGCTAATGGTGCATGGAATGTAATCATAATTTGGCTAAAGACAAGAATTGTTTAAACTTGGGTGGTATTAAATAATTACTACTAGAGCCTCATACTCAGGAGTGGAAAACATTTAATCTGCTTAAATGTGCTGAAAAGGAGGAGCTCTTCAGATTTACGCAAACTCTTTTTCTACAAGAAACTCTCAGCTTGGCTCTTTATCTTGTCTTGAAAAGGAGGAATTAGGGCATTCAGACATACCTTCTCTTTTTCTCTTTTCAGAATAACCTGGTGATTGACACGCCTCGTGTACGGAAGCAGACCCGGCACTACAGCTCCATCAAGGAGGAGGAGATGATGGAGTATTCTGAACTGGAGAGCGACTCTGAGGAAAAGCCAGTAGTCAAACCACGCAGGCCCCAGGACCGTGCCCAGGGGTACCCACGTAGCGAGTGCTTTCGTGTGGAAAAGAACCTGCTTGTCTATGGGTGAGGACTGATTTTCCTACGTTTTTGCATTGACCAATTTCGCTTTCATTTAAATTAACACCATAATAATATATGCAATTTTATATTTAGTCCCTTTTATATATTTTTTTGCTTTTGTGGCCGGGACTCTCCTGGCCCTGGTATAGAGCTTCTGTGTGTCAGCCTGGCCTGTCCCAGGGCGGTGGCAGGCATGCCGATAAGTAACGCGCACAGTTAATTAAGCACCAGGCTTCACTGCACACTGCACTAATCATGGCTGGCTACACACACCATGACCTTTTTTCCCCCCTCTCCTTTTTACCGTCAGACGAGTCTAGACCCTAAGGCTGAACAGCAAATTAGATCAATCATGTCTGAGAGGTGCTGTGTCTCATCTGATGCTTTTATGAGAGCAAAAGTCCAGTGTATAAGCGGGGAATCAGATCTGTCCCCCTACCGCTCTCAATGTGCCCTCCAGGGCATTGCTACTTCTATGTCAGGGAGAGAGGAAGTGGACTCTAGCTCCAGTGAAATAACAAGGGCGTCGGTGTCCCTGTCTGGTAACTAGTCCTGTTTTTCTCTTGGCTGTCTTCTTCGTCTTCTGTTCCTAACGGTTAACTCTGATGGTGCAAGTGTGTGCATGTTTGTCTGCTTACTCAGACTTTTCCACGCTGTAGTAGTTACTGCTCACAGACCTGTGAAGGTTGCCACTGCTCTGACAGGAAAGATTACTTGTTATATATGACACATACCACCTACCCTTGTACCCTCAGGCCTGGTTTGTAGGCTAATGATTCTCCTCTGTCTCCCTCTTGGTCCGATTCTGCCCTCCTACTTTTAGCTGGGGCCGCTGGGGCGACATCCTGTCCCACGGGCGTTTCAAGCGGCCGCTGCGGGAGCGAGACGTGGAGACCATCTGTCGTGCTCTGCTGGCGTACTGCCTCCTGCACTACCGCGGCGACGAGAACATCAAGAGCTTCATCTGGGACCTGATCACCCCCACGCAGGATGGCCAGAGCCGCACGCTTTCAAACCACTCCGGTAAGGCACCAGCTCGCTCCGGTCAGCTCTCCGGCTCTCACCCTACGTGAAATCCATTAAGGATTATCATTTTAATTTGCGTTTATCAGATCTTGTTTATCCAGTAGAATGCAGTGCGGTGTGTATTTTTAGCTCCTAGTGGGTGTCCAGCTCATCTTTAGGGAAAACACTGATTTTGGTCTGTTTAGCAGGAATTGGGTGCAGCTAAACTGTCTGAATGGCTGAAATACATTCTACCTGTTTTATGGTCTAATATTGATGTAGTTGCATAGCAACATGTCCCTATGTGGCGCATGCCATAGATCATCATGGACACTGTGTTATGTCATGTGTGTGTTCCCTAGTGTTCTTAAAGGAACAGTTTACCAGCAGATCGATTGATCCAAAGTAATCTTTTAAAATAGTTTGTCTCCTCAGATTAAATGTTCAGTTGGCGTTTTTTATATATTTATTTATTTTTTGTATGCATGTGAGCACAGTCTTGCTTGAATGCCTTAAACGTTTTCCTTTTTAAAATGAATAAATAAATCTAGATCTTCAGTTTAATATTTAGTTCTCCAGCGCAGCAAAACATGACTTCTGCAAATATTGACATCACAGGTACACCGTGTGCCTTTAGAGTTGCACTGAATGCACTTGTGTTTGCAGTTGTAGTTGAGTGTCATGTGTAGCGAGTCTAATACCAACCCTCTACCCGGTCAGGTCTCTCTGCACCAGTTCCTCGGGGTCGAAAGGGCAAGAAGGGAAAACTGCAGACCCAGCAGCCTCATGCCCCACAGGCTGACTGGCTCTCCGACTGCAACCCTGATGTCCTCCTCCAGGAGGACAGCTACAAGAGACACCTCAAACATCACTGCAACAAGTCAGTCTTTTTTTTTCTTCCTTTGGGTTTTACAACTCTGCTTTTGTGTGGTTAAGGTGGGGGTGAAAAAAAAAAAAATAACTTGATTAATTTAGTTTGAGTGCCTGTCACCCCACTGGGGAGCCACATATCCACACACGAGGCGGGAGGAAGAACCCTCCCACTGCCCCTGACTTTCAGAGATCTCTGGTTTCATTTGATAAATAAGTAATTCCTTTGGCCCGGTCAGCATTGTGTCGCAGCGACGGCTGGTTAAGTGAATGGGTGGTGGGGTGAGAGTTGCACCTTTATAAGTCTCGTTTGGAGAAATGTTAGATGAGGCAGTAAATATGAAGCCATCCCTTTTTCTTTTTTTTTTTCACCTCCCCTGACAGTCAACCATCTGTTTTACCCCGTCTATAAAGTTTTACCTGCGTGTGTGTGCACATCATTAATCTCATTCTGATATCAACCTCACTCTCTCCTTCTCCCAATCCTGAGGGGGGTGGATGGATGTGCATTAGGCAGGAAATGAAAATGAAAAAGGCAGTCGCAAGGAGATGGGGGTTTGGGTACAGGGTTGTAGGCGAGGGCTGCAGCGGCGTGCCAGGCCAGGTGCCAGGCAGACCTGTTGGAAACGGGTGAAAGGCAGCACACACCGAGGTGATTATGGGCGCCATCTGTCAGGCACGAGAGAGGGGGAGAGAGAGAGAGAGGAGGAGGAGGAGGGGGTAGATATGGAGAAGGAGGGGAGGGAGGGAGGCGCAGCGTGGCTAATCAGCCCTGGCAGCATGATGGATGAGCCGTGGCACATGCCAAAGAGCTGCTGCTGCCGCGGCCGCCACCGCTGCTGCTGCTACTGCTGCTGGCACAGCTCAACTTACTCTTTTGTTTTGCCCCATTTTTTGTTCCCCCGTCTCCCATTTCTTTTGTTGACCTTTTTTTTTTCCCCCTTATTGTGTTTTAAACATTTTCTCCCTAACTGTTCCAGAGTTCTGCTGCGTGTCCGCATGCTGTACTATCTGCGACAGGAAGTCATCGGAGATCAGGCCGAGCGCATCCTGGAGGGAGCTGATTCCAGGTTGGCATCCCTTTTCCTTCGGTCCACGCTGTCCTCCCTCTCTCTCTCTCTCTCTCACACACACACACACACACACACACACACACACACACACACAGCTTCTGCCAGCTGCCTTATCTGGTCTCTCCTTCCTTCACCTTCTCCTCTCCCTCCCCCCACATCCCTCTGTGCTCTCCTCTGCCCCTCCCTTCCCACCCTCCTTACCCAGATGTGCATGCATGTATAATGTGGAGACGTGCTCTCCATGTTTAAGCGCCTGCGGGACTTGTCTGAAGTTCTGAAATGAGGCTGCTGGCTGCGTGATGAGCAGGCAGCGTACACACACGTCTCCTACCTGTAATAAGATTGGCCTTGCATAAAGTAGCTCCATGGTGCTAATGATGGCACTTCCGTCCCAGATGTCTGCGGATAGACGCTCCGCAGTCACCCTAATCTCGTGAATGTCCCTGTTGTAATTTAAACCGTCTGTCCTTTTATTTTTTGCTTTGTCCTGCTCATTTAGTTTCTTTTCCTTTTGTTACAGTGAGTTGGACATTTGGCTTCCTCATCAGTTCCATGCAGAGGTCCCTACTGATTGGTGGAACATTGAAGCTGACAGATCTCTTCTCATTGGTGTCTTCAAGCATGGTGAGACCACACCCCTGTGTTGAATATTTATGTCCTTTCTGAGCGCTCTGCCCACAAATGGTCTTTTTCCATCGCTGTAAAAAAGCAAATAAATGAACTAATCGGGTCGCCTGGTTCAAAGTCCCCTTACTACCATCGTGTCTTAACCAGGGGGACTGTCCCTGTAACTTGGTGTAATGGTCTTCCTCCTGAAGAGGGATTTTAGACAGGTTTCCCATAGTCCCATGCCCCTCTGTGTGTGCAGTTTTTCATCCTGCCTCTTTAAGCCGCAGGGCGTTTTCATATTTGTGTTTAATCATAATCCCAGTACAGCAGCGAGGTCTTTGGAGAAGGTAACTGATTGTCCATAAACCACCTCATGATTACGGGTTGGCTCAGGCCCTGCCAGCCGTTAGGAACAATGTGTCACCGCATAAATCCTAATTGAAATTTGATGTTCCGGCCAGGGAGGAGGGAAATGGGAGCGTTTGCTCCTTCGCTGACTCTCAGCTGAAGTGCGTCCAGCCTGCCGCTCGGCTTCTTCCCCCCGCGGTGCGCCGCCTGCATCAGCGGCCTTAAATCCTTTCTGCTTGGACTGGTCTCTCGCTCGCTCTTAAGTCCATTTGAGGCTGAAGTTAGCGTCGATGCTGGCCTGTCTTTTATTCTAATTAAGTGGGGACGCTATTGAGACACAGCAGCTTTACCACGTTCCTTTCCTCCATTTTTTTTTTTTGTTGACTTCTCCATTGTTTGTCCTTATTTAAAATTGGAGCCTGAGTGGTAGCTGTTGTTTCCCGTCCCTCTCAGGCTACGAGAAGTACAACTCCATGCGCGCCGACCCCGCCCTGTGTTTCCTGGAGCGGGTGGGCATGCCCGATGCCAAAGCCATCGCCGCCGAGCAGAGGGGAACGGACGTGATGGCAGATGGTGGCGATGGGTAAGTTTGTTCCAGAGAGGGCAAAGCTAAAAAGCCCCAACATCCCCACCCCCCCTCCTGGAGCTAGTTTCTGATTAGGTCTCGGTCTTTTTCCATTGAACAGAGAGGACGAAGATCCAGAGTATAAGCCTTTGCGCATGCCCTTCAAAGATGATATGGACGTAAGTTTACAACGATTTGAACGTTTCTAAAATACTGTGAATTTAAGAAGGTAAAAATAAAAAAATGTCTCTCTTTGTCTTCAGGATTTCACCAACTCTCCTCTAGATGATAAAGAAGAGGCGATGGACATAGACCGTGAAGGTACACCTCTTACTCTGAAATGAATTGTGTTTTTTTTTTTTTTTTTTTTTTTTTTTTTTTTTGTACTTTCTGCTGATTGTGATTGGGAAATATTGTCTATGGTGCCCTGATGTTCTTTCTTTTTTGTAGTTTCAGTAAAAGAGGGAGAGAACGGTAAAAGTGGGAACCTGTACTGGCCCCCAGCCTCTGCCCTCACCGCTCGTCTCCGGCGGCTCATCACCGCCTACCAGCGCACCCACAAGAGAGAGCAGCTCCGGCAGGAGGCCATGAACAAGCCCGACCGCCGCCGGCGACGCTTCCGAGAAGATCTGCTAGCGATGGGCACCGAAGGCGTGGCCTACACGCCCCCAGATGCTGCCGTCTTACTGGCCGAGGCGGGGCCCTTTTTGGGAAAGGGTTCTCCGTTCATCCCTGAGAGCACTGCGCTGATCGCCGATACGAGTGCCTTCTTCAAGGAGAGGCGACAGAGGTGGGTTGCCATGATTTAATGTTGGACAATTCTGTGCATTGAGGATTTTGAAAGATGGCTTCCATTTTCGCCGTCCAGGTGGACTCGTCGCGAGGAAGCTGACTTTTACCGCGTGGTGTCGACGTTTGGGGTCATCTACGATACCCCAAGTCAGCGGTTCGACTGGAGCCAGTTCCGCGCCTTTGCGCGACTCGACAAGAAGACTGATGAGAGCTTGGAAAAGTACTATTACTCCTTTGTGGCCATGTGCAAGCGGGTGTGCCGAATGCAAGTGAAATCCGACACAGGTAATAGCAGAGGTAGGGATTCGAACCCTGACCCTATGACTCCCACTCACCCCCATGTTATTTCATGCTTGGCCTCTCATTGCAATTTTAGTTTGTGAATTTCCACGTACTGTTTCCTGGACGTTTCTTGCCTGACCTTCCAGTAGTTCTTCAGGCACTTGAGGTTTTACAGAAATAAGCAGACACAACGAAGAAAGGACCGCTTGCTAGGTATCATCTGTATTTTGGAAAGTAATAACTAACTACGCTCTTGGGCCTTTTTGTCAGTGGTTCTTTTATTTAACAGTAGTAGCTGTTCTTATAATGATGAGTTTATATCGGGGCGAGTGCCGTAGGGATTATGGCTCCCATGCATCCCCATTTAAACCCCCTTCTGTCAACACTGCCAAACCAAACCTGCATGTATCTTATAAGCAATTTAATAAGTTCCTGCTAAATTTACAATTTGCAGACGCTCCCTGTAATGCCACCAGAATATTCCCATTAGAGTTTTATGTGGTGGTGGGTAGTGTGTTGTACAGTCTGATTTCATGCGTAAGAGTTTTGAGGGTTTTATTTTTTTTCCCCTTTTAACAGCAGGTCGATCTTTGAAATTTAAATCACTGGGCGGTTGTAACTTGTTTGACCCAATTCCTCCCCCCAGTCCTCGTTCCTGCTGTCACCCTTTCCCCGTCTCTGCCTTCCATTTTTTTCCCCTCTCCTCTCACTCCTGCTGTTTTTGTCTCCACTCTTCCTGCTGTTGCACAACCCGCTTTCTCTTCTTTCTTTTCAGGCCCCTCACTCATTCCCTCCCTCCCTCCTCCTTTTGATCTCCCTCATTCCATCATATTCACTCTAGTTCAGTCACTGTGATGCCACTCATGTTTTTTTTTTTTGTTTTTTTTGTTCTTCCCTGATTAGATTTGGCAGACCCCACCCTCATCATAGACCCAATCACAGAGGAGCGGGCTTCTCGCACCCTGTACCGCATCGAGCTGCTCCGCCGAATCAGAGAGCAGGCTCTTGTGCACCCGCAGCTGGAGGAACGGCTGCGCCTGTGCCAGCCCAGCCCCGAGCTGCCTCCCTGGTGGGAGCCTGGTCGCCATGACCACGACCTCCTGCGCGGCGCCGCCAAGCACGGAGTGAGCCGCACCGACTACCACATCCTGAACGACCCCGAGCTCAGCTTCCTGGAGGCGCACCGTCGCTTCGCACAGAGCCAGCAGCCTGGCAACCCCGGCGCCGAGCAGCTTCCCCCGCTCAGCCCCTCTCCGCAGGGCACGCCCTCACACCTCCCCAAGGAGGAGCAGCCAGAGGTGGCGAAGGACGAGGACGATTGTGACTCTTCGCTGGCCGTCAGTCAGACAGACAAGTGCAGTGGGGACCTTGAATCCCTCCCAGAAGAGGAGAAGCCCAGCACTGTCTCTCCTAAAGAGGAGGAAGAGGAAGCGAAGGAGCTGAAAGAAGAAAAAGACGAGGTGGTGGTGAAGGCTGAGGAAGAGGAGAGTGATGAGGAGCCAAAGACCCTGGAGACCTCTGACCACCCTGTGTGTGAGGAGCAGGAGGCCATCAGTGAAAAGGAAGCCAAGGCAGACAAGGCTTCTGAGGAAGATGAGGAGGAAAAGATGTATGATGATGACAAATCTGAGAAATCCTTGCAGGCTGAAGGTTTGTCCAACATGTTGTGAACATTTTGACCTGATGCTCTTTTTTTAATGTTTTTTTTTTTTTTTTTAAGATGAATAATGGGATTTTTTTTTTTTTTTTTTTACCCAGTGGTTATGCTATTCATAATCGTTTTAATGAAACTTTGGTTTTCTCCTCATATTACAAGCTGGTCCTCTGTGGCGGCCTGCCATTTTGAAGGGGTGGTCTGGCCATTTTAGATGCGTGTAACATGCATGTCACTGTTTATGGTGTTTGCTGTAGAGTTGAGCTCTCCCCCTGCTGGATATGTTCAGTGACTGGTCTAAAAATAACAGCAAAATATCACCATTTTATTTATTTATTTTAATATTGTGAACTTTTTATTAATCCAAGGTTGGTGTGGTTTGACTGGTAAAAACTGGTTTTCCCGTTTAGGTGGAGCTGCCTCCGACAGGAAGAATTTTGATGAAGAAAGCAACGCCTCCCTGAGCACAGTGCGGGAAGAGACACGAGATGGCTTCGGTGCAGACGACGGGGAAACGTCCTCTGCCCAGATGTTCAATGATCGGTCCTTCATCTTCTCATTCTGGCCCAAGGTTAGCGTCGCAGTAAATACTCTCATCAGGGTAACTAGAATCCGGCTCAAGGGCACAGATGTGACTTTTTGCCTGTGCGTCAATTCGTTTTTGCTCATTTACATTCTCAGGACCGGGTAATGATCAATCGGATGGACTACGTATGTGAGGCCATCATCAAGGGCAAGTGGCCCACCAACAGGAGGCAGTTCTTTGATTTCCCCGGCCTGCTTCCTGGTTATTCCTCTGTGAACGTGGACAGCCCTCTGCAGAGGCGGAGTCTGGGTGATCTGTCTGTGGCCGGACAGGCCAGCTTCAGTGGCAGCGAGGATCTCACCATGTCCCCGCAGGTCAACAAGGTAAGTTCAGCACTGTCATCCTGCTGCATTTAAAGGTCTCATGACAAGATTTTTCTTGGTGCAGAATTACGGCCACTTTGATCCAGTCCTACAATTCTCCAGGGCGCGCCGTTTCGGTGTTTTTAGCTTTAAATGCTAATGAGGAGGAGAGAGGTGGGACGTGGAGGAGAACAGCCTATGGAAGTGGAAGCGCATTTGCGGAAATAACGTCAACACCACCATTCACAAACCACAATGTTTGCCGCAGACAGGAATTAGTGTTTGGTTAATACAATTAACCCACTGGTTCTTTAGAGGCTCTAAAAATATGTTTGTGCTCATTTTTACAATCGGCGAGCAACTGCAGTGCTATGCGCGTTTACAAGCCATGATTGTTAGTGGAGATGGGAAGTTCTCTGGGCAGGCAAAGCATGAAAAAGGGGAGGTATCGCTCAGACGCTCTAATCTGAAATTTGTCCCCTTATGTCATCATAAGGGGACAAATTTCAGATTAGAGCGTCTGAGCTTCCGGCAAAGCAGAATGGCCAACACACTCTTTATACAGATCACCATTTCTAGCCACTGCAGGACCATAGACAGGCTAGGAGAACTCGTATTCATGTTAAATCTCACAAAGTGAGAATTTCATGTCATGGGACCTTTTTAACGGGTTCTATGTGTTTATAACAGTATGTTTACTGTTGTGGTGCTCTGTCCTACTTCCCAACATGTGATGGGCACTCGAATGAATACAACTATTACATTTTATGGCATTTATCAGACCCTCTTGTCCAAAGTGACTTGCATTCAATCCTAAAGCTGCTCTCTCCATCTCTGTGATGCCAGGATGAGGCCCTGAGCCTCTCGGTGCCACGGCAGCGCCGTCGGCGTCGCAGGAAGGTGGAAATTGAGGCAGAGCGTGCTGCCAAGCGACGTAACCTGATGGAGATGGTGGCTCAGCTGCGCGAGTCCCACGCCGCTGACAGCCAAGCGCACCCCATGGACCTGACTAAAGCACTGCACGGCCTCGCGCCTTCCTCCTCCACCTCCTCCTCTGCTTTCCCCGGGGCCCTGGCCTCCTCCACTGCCCTGAAAGCCCAGATGGAGCTGCTGCAGGCGGGCACTCCATCTCGACTCCGCGCCAACGGCTCACTGCTGGACGCCGAGCTGCCCACGCGTCGCAGGAGAGGGCGCAGGAAAAACGTGGAGGGCCTGGAACTGCTCTTCATGAATAACAAGAGAAGCACGCTCAACGCCGTACGTTATTAGCTTCCGTTTGAAATTTGTCATTCCGTTTCTTTCTTAAACGTTCATGAACCGTACTGAACCCCTGTCATTCTCGTCTTGGTACAGGAGGAATCTGAGGGTGCAAAAACATTTGCAGAAGGAGCATCTCTCCCGGCACGAGCAGACAGACACTTACCATCTGCTGGCCAGAAGGGCCCTGGCGGTGGGGTGGAGGAAGGAGATGGCCCCAGCACCAAGGACTTGAGGGAGTGGTTCAGACAAAACCCCACATTCACCATGGATATGCCTGGATATGTACCAGTGAGTGATCCCACTGATAATACTGGACCGGGTGTCCCCGACCCACGGATGGTCTTCAGGTAGACCACTAGAACGATTAGTCGAAAGTTTATACGTTTCTTTTCTTATTGCTTGCTACAGAAGAGCGAGGATCTCTCGCAGTTCCCCAAACCCAAGCAGAAGAGACACCGCTGTCGCAACCCCAACAAAATTGACATTAACACACTAACTGGTGAAGAACGGGTTCCGGTGGTAAACCGGAGAAACGGGCGAAAGGTGAGGCTTTTTATTTATTTATTTTCCCCCTCTCTCCCTCACTCTCTCTGTTTCTGGAACCTTTTCTTATGCTTTCTTGTTCTTCAGATGGGAGGTGCTATGGCTCCACCTATGAAGGACTTACCCAGATGGCTGGTTGAAAATCCCGAATTTGCGGTTGCTCCTGACTGGACGGACATAGTCAAACAGTCGGTACGTGAAATTTTACCCTCCGCCTATGACATTGATTTGTTGGCCTTTACGTTGCCTAGACTCATTTTTCCTCTCTCTCACTCTCTCCTCTTAAGGGCTTCCTCCCAGAGTCCATGTTCGATCGTCTCTTGACTGGACCTGTGGTTCGCGAGGAGGGCGTCCGTCGCAGGGGGCGACGGCCTAAATCTGAAATCGCCAAGGCAACCGCCGCTGCCCAGGCGGCAGCCGTGGCGGCGGCGGCGGCCTCCACGGCGGGTGTGAGCCCGCTGCTGATGAACGGCCTGTTTGGAGGCATGGACCTCACCAGCCTGCAGGGTCTTCAGAACCTGCAGAATCTCCAGCTGGCTGCAGGGCTGATGGGCCTACCCCCGGCACTAGGGGGCGCTGCTGATGGCAAGCATTCGGCCTCAGCAATGTTGCCGCTCATGTTGCCTGGCATGGGTGGGCTGCCCAACATGTTTAGCCTTGGTGGTCTTTTTGGAGGGAACCTGGCTGCCTCCACTTCAGCTGCGACTACTTCAAATGGCACCACGTCATCGAAAGACCAGGGTGAGGGGGGGGACAAAACCAAACCCAAGAAGGAGGACGAGGCCAAGGACGAAGGGGACCAGCAGCAGGAGGAGGAGGAGTCTGAAGAGAAGGAGAAAGGAGGGGAGAAGAGCAGCGGCCTGGTCGACGAGTCGAGCGAGGGGAGTGGAGACGCCCTGAACGCGGCAGCCGCCGCCGCTGCCGCCACCGCGGCTGGCATGTCTACTAACCCACTGGCCTTTAACCCCTTCCTACTGTCCACCATGGCCCCTGGACTCTTCTACCCCTCCATGTTCCTGCCTCCGGGCCTGGGAGGGCTGGCTCTATCGGGATTCCCTGCGGCCTCGCTTGCCGACCTGCAGGGCGGCGTTGCAGGGGCCTTGGGGGCCGCGGATGCAAGCAAGGAGCCCGAGAAAAGACACAACCGCGACGATGAAAAGCCTGCTGCCGCCGCGTCGTCAGTCAACACCGCAGACAACGCGGGCGACGACAGCGATTCCGACGAGAGGCAGAACAAGACTGCCGGATCCTCCGTACTCGATGAGGACATGGCTGGTCCAGCCGAGGAGCTGGACTCTCTAGAGGGGGGAGAGGATGAGGATGATGACGACGAAGACGATGATGATGACGACGAAGACGACGATGATGTGGACGAGGAGGACGAGGACAAAAGTGACTAAGAAAGCCTGGCTTGGCCTGATCTGGGGCATTTGACCGTTCACTCGTTCTGAAGCTTTTCTCCTGTTGAATGGTTAGACCAGTTGTTTACATGCCAACCCAAATCCAAACCTGTCATTTTCTTTTTTTTTTTTTTTGTTTTGTTGTTGACCAGTATAATTAAATCTGTGGGGAGGGCCTGAAAAACGATAAGCTGTCTCTATAACCATTAGCATAGCCAGGGAAAGGCAAACGAAGTAGAGATGTTCAGATGTGAAAAGGATTCTTTTTTTTTTTTTTTTTTTTCTTCCTACTTTATTTTATTTCATATTGGGCACTGTGGTGCTTTCTAGAAGATGTCCAATTTCCTCCAATATTATAGGAAGTAATCGTTCCAATAGTGCTATGCTGCTTTTTTGTTTTTCCTTCTGTCGATGTAACAATAAGTAGCCGATTGTTTAAAGTTCAGTGGCGTACAATTTAAACGGCATTAAACAAATTTTTGCTGCTGAATTATTATTATTTTTTTTATTTTTTTTTCCTCCTCCATTGTACTTTTGAGCTGTGAGGAGCAGGATAAAGTTCTCACATATCATAGCTTATACTGTTCTGACTGTTCCAAGTCTCTCACACTGACAATCCCAACAGGGGTGAGGAGACCTCTCAATCCTGTGGAGACAGCAATAACGAAGGCAGCTTTTGAATGTTCGATTTTACTCTAAATAAGCAAAGTGTGTGTGTTTTGGGGGGGGGGGGAGATGACGTGAAAAATTACTGCAGTCAATTTCTCATTCTATCCATGTTAATGCACTGGTATTAAGAATAAAAAATGAAATCAGGTACCTTTTATCTATTGAATGGACTTTTGTTACTTTAACCACAAAGCTGAACAGCATTACCTCAATTCTAACTAGCCTTGAAGTTTACAGACCTAAAAGTTGTAAATGTTGTTTTTTTTTTTTTTTTTTTTTTTCCCCTCTTTGTCGCTTGTTCAATGTTTTTTTTTTTTTTCTTTTTTTTCTTTCTTTTTTTTTTTTTTTTTTGAAAACATCATGTATGATGATCTGTAAATGGCTGCCAACTGTAGTAATGATGCTTTTAATAAAAGTGACTCACAATATTCGCCTAGGAAACCAAAACCACGTGTGATTTTTCTCTGTGCGATCGCATATTCGTGCAGTGATGTAGTGTCTGCTAACGGTAAGCCTATTGTTCTGCTGAAAGGACGAACTTCCCCTCGTGGCCGGAACTGCGCGGAATTCCTAGCTGCTGCTTTTTTTTCCCCAATTGTTATTTGGGGGATGCATGGGAATAAATAGTTGTGTGATTATTTGAAAATTAGAATCTACTGGTGGATTTAAACCCATTCTGATGCTTTAGTGCCTCTGGTTCTCTGTTTAGAAGTACAGATAAATAAGACCCTGGAATTAATTTATTTTTCCTTTTCTTTTGTCTTAAACCTCCACATTGTAGGTTTTTTGTTTTTTTTTTCCTCTGGTGTAGCCGTGGCCGAATGAAGAGACCGTCCTGTTTACTGTGGTCGTTCTAAACACCACTCCTGTGGCGAGGCTGACGTGACGAGCTCTGACAGGACGAGAGGACGTGGCAGGGGCTCTGTGTCCGCTCCAGTGACCACCCATTATAAACCTAACGCCTGGAACAAGAGGACCCCCCCCCCCCACACTGTCCCTCCTCTTCCCCTTCCAACAGACTACTCTCATAATTGTGCTTTCTGATGAAGTGGCTTGTGAAAAGTGCGGGTTTCGCATGCTTTTCTTTCCGCTGTAGAGGCCGGAGCGCCGCGTCCCGGGGAGGGGCCGTCGTTGGTCTCCGCAGGGTCCTCGACGCTCAGATACGAGATGCATTTTCATACGGCAACTGAGACTTCTAGACCCCCCCCCATCCGCAGCCGCCCGTCGCCGTGCAGAGTGCCGCGTGGCCAGGATTGCTCTGTTTGGCCCAGCTTGTGAAGGCAAAGTGCACCTTCCACCTAATGACCTCTTAACTGCAAAGCTTTGTTGGTGTGACTCCGAACCAAATTAGTAGGATTTAACAAAACCTAATATTTCCAGTAGCCTTTGGCCGGGTTCGTGCAGCATGTAGCTTCTGATCCGCAATGCATGCGTTTCTCCTCCGAGGTCGTGGGCTTAGGAGGTCCCGGTGAAATTCGGACTCCTGTTCGGGTCAACTTATATTCAGGTCGCTGATCTGCATGTCGGTGACGAAGTGTGTGACCGATCACGATGAACTGTGCTGGTGACTCCGCCACCAAGATGTCGTCCTCGTCCTCTCTGCTGTGGGGATCTGAAGCTGTCACATACTCTCTCTTTCTCACGCGCTGCCTGGCTCCCCCGAGACGGATGTGTCATTCGTGACATTGAGGGTGAGAGGCAGCGCGTCCGTCGCTGACTGGGTGACGAGTGGCGCCCCGTCCGCCCCCCAGCCGCCCCGTTTCTCCACCGCCAGCACTGGGCCAGTCGGTCCTTCTTAGCCCGAAGGAAATCAGGCAGGAAAATGATGCTTCTGCTCATTACTGCTTTTTGGAAGTTTATTCCTCAAAAATTTATCTAATTTTACATTGTTTTCGACTAAGGTGAAATGTATACAGCAGCGTGCAAAGGTTTTAGGCAGTAGCAAATCTAAATTAAAGTCTTTTCATCTTCACAATCACACAGAAAGCATGAATAATAATGATGAAGTGAAGCAAATGTCTACAAATGAAGAACAATAGGATAACAGTCTCTACACACATAGTACGATTGTCTTGTTTAATTTAAATTTAAAAGGTTCATCAATGAATAGGCATGACTGTCCACTTAGAGGACATTCAATCAGGACAAACAGTAGACACCTATCTGTCTAATTTAAAATTTTCCACTCATGGGGCTAATAAAGGATCATCTTGGTCACCACAAATCCAAATTCTCCTTCAACACTGCCCCTCATAGGCTATGAAGAACCACATGAGGATACAATAAAATAAATAGGAGACATTTTCCCGATGCTCTATAAGACAAACACTATCTGTCTGCATCTTGGAGAGGAATAACTAACTACCACCAACAACAACATTTACTTCTTATTTAGCCCCAAATCACAAGAGGTTTGTCTCAATGGGCTTTGACAGGCCCTGCAGTTGACCCCATCCACACTTTGACCCTTTCTACACACGATGAAAAAGTTCTGGAGAAGCCTTGACCCCCTTCCAGGGTAGAGTGAGTGTGCAGTAGGTGTATGAGGGGGTTGGTGTCGGTTTGGAGGAGTGCAACCAACATGTGTAAGAGCAAGCTTGGTATTAAAATATTCCAACATGGTGCATCAGAGAAAGGATCTGTCTGGACAGTGCCGACTGGGTTTCAAATAGTCCAGTGCCATGGACACACGCCACATGTTTTGGCAGTTGTGGCCTAGCAGGTTAGGAAGAGAATGGGTTGCAGGTTCCAATCATGTCCTCTTAAGAGGGCCAGTGGTGGCCTAGAGGTTAAGGTGCCACTGAGGTGCCACTGAACAAAGCACCGTCCCCACACACTGCTCGCCGGGCGCCTGTCATGGCTGCCCACTGCTCACCAAGGGTGATGGTTAGATGTGCTGTGCTTGCTGTGTATCATGACCAAAACAATGAGAAAACAATCACTTTCAGTACATGTCCATTATGATGGACATACAATGGTGCGTAATTATTTCTGCCAGCCAAAATATGAACTTTTAATGAAGTTTTTATCAAATAAAATAATCGCATCTGGGAATGACTGAGCCAGATGACATGGAGTGTCAGCAAGGAAAAACGCCCGCAAACACTGATCCTGAACAGTAGCAACAGACCACACACAACATCAAGTGTTTCTTTCTTTTACACACGTATTGAAATGCATGAAGCTGAGGCGAGAAGATTGTTCATTTACTGTTCCAGGACTTCCCTGTCTTGCATTTACATTTACAGCATTTATCAGACGCCCTTAACCAGAGCGACTTACAATTTACAGGGACAGTCCCCCCCTGGAGACACTCAGGGTTAAGTGTCTTGCTCAGGGACACAATGGTAGTAAGTGGGGTTTGAACCCGGGTCTTCTGGTTCACAGGCGAGTGTGTTACCCGCTAGGCTACTGCCACCCCTTATCTTGCATAGCACTGGGAAACTATAGATGTAGAAATCAGAGTTATTGACTGTGCATAAAATATCTCTTCTATTTTGGTGCTTCACAAACCTTAATACCTGATAAGATCCGAATCCTGAAATTGATCTGGAAACTGTACTTCGGTCAGATGCTGAACGTGATACGTTAATGGCAGCAATCGTTAGAGCCGCTCACAGCCAAGTGCGACGCGCGGCCGTCCGAGATCTGAGCTGGCCTGTAAATACGGCCCTACGGGGCCGTGCCTCATCCCGCTGTCAGCCGCGCTGATGAAGAAAGAGATATTTCATCGCCAGAGGTGACTCATTCGCCACGTGGCCCGAAGGTGCGCACACACACACACACACACCTACCTGCTGAGAAGATGGGGGAGGGAGGAGGCCATATTTCAGAGTGAAACGTCCTGGTGCTGCACAAGCACTCCTATTTTTGGCCAGATTACCCGGGGAGATTTGTTGTCATGAACGATGGATTTAAAGATCCTCTGCCTGCCTTGGCTTTCGTCAGAAATGGCCAGTAATGCCCTCTTGCCGTTTCTTTTGGTAACACTTCACACCAAGAATACCTGGTCATTTTTACGCAAAAAAAAACAGAATAAACCAGAACCGGTTTTAGTGAAGAAGAAGTGAGGATGACTCTTTACTGGGCGCAGTCCTGTCGGTCGCCGCCTGGCGCCTCCATGTGTTTGGCCAGGAAGCCACCAGCGCTGGTCCGGCTCCAGGACGGCCTTCTTATCAGTGACGCACAAACCCGGCGGCCTGCGACTGGAGGCCGGATTAGTCTCCCGTGCCCACAGCGCTCCCTCGCCCGACTCCGCCCGAGTGTGTGTGGTGGTGGTGGCGGTGCGGCCGTTTAGCGGGGAGGGCGCTGTGAAGGGGTTAAGCGGCCCTGAACAGCAGGTGTCTGTTGCTGAGGTCTCACGCGGTGAATTAAAGGTCAGCGCTTGATGGGGCGGGGCGCAGAAATAAAGCAGCACCCAGGCGCCCACACACACTCGCCGAGGTGATGCGCTCGTCTCAGGACATCACACAGGAAACGGTCCCTGAATGTCGGATTCTTCCCCCTTTTTTTTCCTTCACCTGCCCAACACCCGTAATTAGCATTTGCAGCCGCATCACAAAAGGCCGAAGCCCCTAAAAGAGATTTAAAGTTAAAAACGAACCCCGGGCCAGTCACTGCGGCCAGGAGAGGACAATGAAGGCGCCCGAGGGGCCGTAAAGTGTGGCAGTGCATCCTGCTGCTCCCTTTATCTTCCCTCACCGCTGACTAATGACCTTACCGCCCCCCCTCCCCCCCAGCCACCCTCTCTCACGCCATCCCTCGTCCCATCCCCCACGCTTCCAGCCTGGCCCACGCACTGACGAGGAGACATCGATCACAGGTCTTCAGATTAGCCGCATCGCCACCCAGGACAAAAGACCCCCCCCAATACACACACACACACACAGACATCAGCCACCACCCTGCCCCCCGCCCTCTCGGCCTCGCCACCCCCTCCCCTCCATTCTCTCGTAGCGAGTGAGTAATGCTGGTTGGGGGTTGTTGCATGGCGTCATGGAAAAGGAGAAGATGTGCCGGGGAGAGGCCAGAGCGGAGCTGCGTTCTACATCAGGAGGAGCAGGCCAGACTCTTCCCACTGCCCTCTCCGTCATGGTGGAGACCAGAAAAGACCTCACGTTGCGGTGTTCATACGTTATATTCTCATACGTTCCTTTTTTACCGTGCACCAAACTCGGTCTTACTGCACGCGCACAGCGGAAGAAAAGATTTCTTTTTTCTCCTGTTTCTTCAAAATGAGAGTAAGAGCTTTGGTCACCGTGCACCGGTCGTGTTTACAGGTCCGTTTCATTTACACAAGCCCGCAAGAGGCCATCTAGACAAACATCCAACCCGTCTTATCTGTATAAAATAAAAAATCCTAATCTTCTAAACTCCGGCCTTTAACCAATAAAACTTGCCATCCACGCCCTCGAATGTCAGGATGGCGCCGCGGATCCGCCAACTGTGCGACGTGGGCGACCTCTGCTGGTCAGATGCGGAAGTGAAACGTCCATTTTCATCGTGACATTTCCACGACAAGACCCACTGCATGACAGAAACAATAATGATAAACATAGCACTTAGGCCAATTAATCTGCAGAATAAATTTAATCCCGTTTTTGAGTTGACTCAGTTATGGACCTGCTGACCACTTCTTGGCTGAATGAAAATTCAAGCCTGGATTGGTAACCTCATCACTGCAGATCGTTTTTTAGAATATGTTTTTTCATTGGCTATGAAGAACCACATGAGAATATAATAAAATATATATGAGCCACATATGATGCCACCATCAAACTTTTAACACCAATATCCAAACTGCTAGTATGTCTCTGAAAACTAAGTAATTGATTGATAGTTTGCCGGGTCACGGCAGTCTTTTATGGGGCAGTGGTGGCCTAGTGGTTAAGGAAGCGGCCCCGTAATTGGAAGGTTGCCGGTTTGAATCCCAATCCACCAAGGTGCCAATGAGCAAAGCACCGTCCCCACACACTGCTCCCCGGCTGCCTGTCATGGTGATGGTTAAAATGCAGAGGACACATTTCGTTGTATCACAATGATAATTGCTTCACTTTAAGATCTCTGTCATTGTAAAGACACTGCTTATAAAGTACATATGTAAATGCAGCAAATTTTGAGTGCTGTGTACAAATATTGACTTTCACTTTCATTCTCCCTCTCTCAGCCATGTGATCTATCAGGAGGAGCTGATGGAAACTGGCACGACTGGCTGAGATTGTTGAGGAGGAGCTGCAGAGAGCAGCCCGGTGATTCTATTACACACCAATGCACATGCGGAACAGGCCAGGCAACATTCGCGTTTGACGTTAGCTCATGACATTTTTAATCTCCCTTTGTTCTCTATACTTCACACACCATGTCCACCTTTTCATACCTGGCATTTTCATAAGATCGTTCATTTAGAGATTTGCTTGGACAGTTGGCCAGTTTCCCTAGTAGACATTGTCATCTGTCCATCACCCTAAACCAGTTCTCTGTTTCGTTCTTCCCAACCAAGCAAGAGTTTTGTTTGTGGCAAATAGAAAAGAGCAGCAATGCAGGGATTTGCAAGGACTAAAATCAGAATTAGTTTTGGACAGGAAAATTACCCGACACTGAAATGGGACCATCTAACTGAGCAGATAATGCACCAGGAGACCAAAGGGGACACCACAACATCACTGAATACTCGGGTATATCAGCAAGGGCATGGTGGTTAGCCTGCTCTCCCCATGTTGGTGAGGGTTTCCTCAGGGTTCTCCAGGTTTCTTATCTCTCTCAAGGTACATTGCTGACTCTGATCTGTCAGTCGGAATGATTTGTAGGGATCTCGGAGCATGTGGGAAAAGTGCTGTTGCAAGTAATGCATTTTAATAATGTCTGTGCTGTGGTTCTTGTCCTTCAGGAACACATGGCTACTGAATGTTCAGAATGTACATGTAGATAGAATAAGGTTCGAATCAATCATAAAACAGCCATGGAAACAAAAACAAGAACAACAAAAATGGGAGGAGGAGAAAAGGTTTGGAAAAAAAGGAGTGGCAAGACATTTACATTACATTTACATTATATTTACATTTACATTATATTTACATTTACATTACAAGACGTACATGGGCACAAGGGACACACTGGACAAAGCACAAAAACATCAGCCTTGCAGGTAAGGAAGGCATTATGACCGCAGATTTCATATAAACAAAATGGGAAAAAAATCATAGAAATAAGAAGATAATGTTTCTGTTTATGTATATGTGTGTATGTATTTACACAATTACTTGTCATATAGTCAATTTACTGAATAAGTTTGGATTGATTTAAATTTTTACTCATTTACACTTACTTACTGAGAGTAGAAGGGATGAGATGGAAATGACAGACTTCATCGACCTGCTGAGTTTACTAAAGATCAAACTTCCCGACGGAGTGCTCAGTGATGAAGTTGTTGGACTCTCTGACAACTATGTTGAAGATGCCAGGAAAATAGTAAGTGATCTAGAAACATTGAAGTTGCAGTTCATTCCACATCCTCGTCTGGGCTGCCGGGAGGTGAAGCGGGCAATCGCCCTACAGGAGCAAGGAAATGTCAGAGAGGTGACAAAGATGATCTTCTTCAAGAAAAACAGATGCCCAGTCAAACAAACACAGAGAGAGTGGGAACAGAAAACTAGATTTAGACTGAGACAACCGTACAGGCAAATCTACATCCCTGTCCCCGACATCAACAGACGAGTGCAATATAAACACCAGAGCCCAGAAAGGATATTGACAAATGGTAAAGGTGTGGGACTTAAGGAGGAACTACAGAGAGCATATGTGAACGAGAAAACCTTCAATATTAGGAATCCTAGAGAAGAACCTGAATGTCTCAAGTATTTTCTTGAATCCGCAATGGCCAATGTGAACAACATCACCAAGGTGACCAAAGGCAACAAGGTGGAATTTGGCTTCATCACAGGAAATGTGGACTTCTTAATCGAAAGAACAGAAGGAAGACAAGTGATTGAATGTAAATTCACCAGCAAGAACAGGGAGGCCTACATGATAAAACAAAGGGTCAACTTTCAGTTCCAAGTGAAGTCCTACATGTACCTCGTGGGTTCGCAGAACCAGGCTGTTCTGGTGATCAGACAGTATCACAAGGACAGAAATAACCAGCAAGATATCATGTTGGAAATGATCGAAATGGATGCTGAAGACATGAACAACATGGATCAGCTGAGGTTGTGGTGCCAGAGGGAAGTGCTGGCCTGTTTCCTGGCAGTGCTGAAACTGGTTTTTCAAAAACAGCCAAACAGTAGATGCCCTCCAAAAAAAAAGGTGTACTTAAAGTTTTAAAATATTTAAACATAATTATATTTATCTTGAACAATAAAGTTAATCGTTAGTTGAGGAGTTTTAATGGATCCAACTATTTTTACCTGAACATTATGAATTAAGCACAAATTGTTGAATTCTGATGCAGAAATAATGCTTGTATTAACCATTTGAGAGTCAGTCTGTTCTGAAAGTGATATGCATTGTAATATACTTTAATTAATTATATGCACTGTAATGAATGTATTTAGACTTGTTGGCAATCAAATCATGTGAAGAAGACAACTAGTTCAGCCAGTTCTCAATGCAGCTAAATGCACTTTTGTTAATGCTGATTTTATTCTAATACAAGTGTATTTTTATTCTGATTCTGGGGTTTTGGAAATGTTATTATTTATTTTTTAAACACACTGTTTAGCACCCCTAAACAGTGAGGATAAGTGTCTATGGATCATGGGTTTACATTAACTACTACATATCTGGTATTTTTACTCTTAATACCTTATTGTCCGGTACATTATGGGAAGGGGGAGCTGGTTGTGTAAAAGTCCTGTTCAAATGTGAACAATAAAAAGATTATTTGAAGGTGTGCAATGTATTTCCCTTAAAAATGTGCATCTTACCTATGGCTTAAGAATGTAATACCATTGTAAATGTAATACCATGTTACCTCATTGATTTCATGGATAAAAGCAGACAGATATTAGAGAGGAGTATTGGTGACAAGACTTCCAGATATTAACTGTGGAAAAAATGGTAATACATGATCAATGATACAATAATACGATAAATAGTAAAGGTAGTCATTTTTATAGAAGAGAAAATAAGATTGTTTTTTAATTCTGCATATCAATTTCTGTATATTTTCAGAATACATACAATTATAAACAAATTATTGTTTATTTACATTTTACCCAATTTACATTTAAACTCAGCAACACTCTTTCTACAGAGTAGAAACATTGTGAATGAAATGGAAGACTTGGTAAATCTGCTGACCTCACAGAAGATCATAGTGCCCAATGTTGTTGAACTGTGTGACAGTGGTGGCCTCAGGGGCAGTGGTGGCCTAGTGGTTAAGGAAGCGGCCCCGTAATCAGAAGGTTCCCGACCCGCCAAGGTGCCACTGAGCAAAGCACCGTCCCCACCTACTGCTCCTCGGGCGCCTTCATGGCTGCCCACTGCTCACTCAGGGTGATGGTTAAAAGCAGAGGACACATTTCACCAGTACAAAACCTTCATTCAGTTGTTTATTTAGCTGCAGGGAAGTAAAGTGAGCAAATCACCTTAATGGAAAAAGAAAATATCACAGAGGCAATAAATGATCATCTTTAAGAAAAAGAACCACCACCAGAGGCATGGCGCTGTTAATGAACAAACATATGGAAATTTTTTCTCTCCAGGCAAAGGCCTACATGCACATTCTGACGTCTGCTGAGGTTCAGAATGAGGCTGTTCTGGTGGTCAGATAGCATCACAAGGACTGTAATACCAAAAAAAGGACTAATTACATTGAATGATAAAGACTGAAGAAAAGACCTGAGGTTATGGTGCTGAACGAATGAATGCATGAATAAATAAATAATTGGCCACCGTTACACAATGAACCCAATGTCCACCCCCAAAAAGTTGTTAGTGCAGAAGTTACTTTTATGTATACGCATATTTGAAAATAAACATGAGACGTAAATTACAACATTATGGACTTAAGTACCAAGTATAATAAAGAATTTTCATTTCGGATTTTCCTTGTTTAAATCATATGGGGGCACACTGATATACTGCCTGCTGAACATCCTTTTTAGATGTTATATGTTTGCAATCTTGTTTATTAAATTTCATGCTTAGTCTACTGACCGTATTTAGTCTTCTCTTCAATAAAATAAACAGCATAAATAGCAAGTGAATTATTAAAACACAAACCTAGCTACCAACAGTTTAGCGCAACTAAACTGAGTATGTATAGACCATAGGTTTACATTAACAACTAAAAATATGAAATATTCACCAAAAATAATGAGACAAAACATTATATTCCCAAACCTTTATTACAGCACTTCAGCAGAACATTTACAATAGTGTTGTTGATGTTATTTCATAATAACTTATTGTCCGGTACAATGTAGAGTCTGTAAACCTCTTGTAAGGCGGGAGCTAATGGTGTAAAAATCCTGTTCAAATGTGAACTGCAATGAAAAGTCTATTTTCAGGTGTGCAATGTCTCTCTCTTGAAATATGGTGCACCGTAAACACTCACGTCTTACCTATGGCTTAAGAAAATGGAAACCACTTTCTAAAAAAGGTCTAAAAAAAGTTAAACCTCTTAAAGTTAGAATTTTGTAAATGTAATACCATGTTAAAAATTCACATTGACTTCAAAAAATTTAAGCAGAAAAAAAATCTAAGTGTTATAGAAAGAAAGAAAGAAAGAAAGAAAGAAAGAAAGGGAAAAAAATTCATAAAAATGAAACAGCTTGCTGAACACCACAGACCTCTGAAAGAATTACAGCATTTCCTAAAATTGATCACAATGGCATTATTTTAGTAGGCTTCTGCACAACACTATGGGAAAAAGGGGTAGGTAAATGAACACATGCATTTGAATGCTATAAAGTAGTGGATAAGGGTGTTCAAACAGTCAGAACTAATAAAAAAAGGCAGGCCCACAGCCCACATTTGCTTTACACAGACAAGGGTACAAATAAAAGCAAATTTGACCAATAGAACAGCAAATGTCCTTTAAGATGTAACTGTGGTAAAATAAATTCACACTTTAGTTCTAGGGGTGCACATGTACCACGCACATAAGAGTAAATGTGACATGCTTCACGTTAAGAAGCAAATTTTTATATATATATATAAAAAAAAAAAAAAAAAAAATGTTCACACATTTTTTTCCATCTAGTTGTATGAACTTCAAGGGACAACCAAAATTTAGACCCCTCCCCTTCACTGATGCGGGCACATAAAATTTCCCTTTGGAAAAAGAAAAGTACTGGTCATCTCACACTCACACACACACACACACAGACTTTTGAGCCTCATGATCTATGAGGTACAGGAGGAAGAGGCTCAACCATCATTTATCAGAATAGTGGCATAATAAAGAATTTAACAAAGAAAAAAAAATTACTGAGAAGCAAAACCCAACAATGACGCACACAAAGCATGGGTTTGGATAACCCTGAGACGAAGCAACATATCCCTTTCAACAATAAGACATTACAACTGAATTCCTTACTCTTGCTGATCTACTGTAATACAAACCCTACAGTACTGAAGATGCTTGAAGGAGAAACTAGCAGGCAGCAATCAGAATAAAATTAAATTGCGGCTGGAAAGGAATATTCGGTTGTTCCATGATGACACTCTTGTATGTAAAATGTACACAGGCTGGAAATAAAATGTAATGAAACCTGCCTGCCTGCATGAACGTGATACGCTGTACAGCACCTCAGGTCACTGCTGAAGATCAGTGCAGCTTTGCATAGTACCATCATGTACATACTAACAAGCAAAATTCGTTCCCCACCACAGATCAACATTGATACTTCACATGTTCTAAAGAGTTGAAAATTGTGAGCCTTTCCAGCACAGAAATGTCTGAGAACAGAAACGGAACACAGGAAATAAAAACCAAAAGGAACCACGTTACTACATAAAAAACCAAGACCAACCCCCCATCTCCCACCCACAAGTATCTGTACAAGTGGTCCAGAACCCAGCCCTGAGGAACCCAAACCAGTCCATGTGCTCGTTCCGCTCTAGCTCTTAACATTCGGGGCCGCATGATGAACATCTGTGGAGCAGCGATCTGCTGGGAACCAGTTTAAGGACTGACAGAACAGAGTTGTGAGCCACTCATTTAGATAACATGACACACACACAAAAGAAAAGACAGAACAACAGTTTCTTCCTCCTCTGTACACTCCTGGGTGGGAAATGCAGTCGCTCAGAGGAAATCATTCTAGCCTCGTGGCTTCTGAACGGACATCAAATTTTACGTTTCTGGAAAAAACAAAATGTTACATCCCATGTTAAAATATGGAAAATTACATTGTCAAATTTTCACAGTTTATTTACAGCTCAAAAACAAAAACATCATATTTGCACACATTAAATTTCTACCTGTAGGCTCATCTTGGAAATGTTCCTCAGGCTCAATCTCTTCTGTTAAGACTGAATTGAATCGAAACACACCAAATTCAGTAAATTTACATTAAAATCCAAATTAAAACCAAAAGACCAGCAGGGATCATGTTACGAAGAAATGATCCTGATTATGACCAGCAGAACTCATAAGTTTGCTTCAGATGTAATTAAAGCTGCGATGAACCGATTTAGCATTCTAAAAGTAAACTGGTGTAGCAGAACTTTAATAAATGCCTGATATTTACTGGAACGATGACTACAATTTGGTTTAATACTGCAGGCCTGTGACAATTCTGCGTGACATGCATGTAATACCAGGAGATATGGAAATACTCGCTTGTAACCATGCTCACCTGCTGCTTCTTGCTCATCTTCTTCTGCATCCTCTACTAATGGCTCTTCACTTTCAGCATAGTCAGTGTGCACAGACTCCACCTCAGATGGTTCCTCAAGAGCCTCTTTAACTGCTGTTTGCTCCTCATCTGCTGCTTCACCTCTCTCAAGTGGGGGAGTGTCATTTGTGAACAGGTCTTCTTCAGTGGCTTCCTCCACAGGAGCAGCCTCCTCTTCCTCCTCCTCCTCAACGGCCTCTTCAACAGGAGCAGCCTCCTCTTCCTCCTCAATGGCTTCTTCAACAGGAGCAGCCTCCTCTTCCTCCTCCTCCTCAATGGCTTCTTCAACAGGAGCAGCCTCCTCTTCCTCCTCCTCCTCAATGGCTTCTTCAACAGGAGCAGCCTCCTCTTCCTCCTCCTCAACGGCCTCTTCCACAGGAGCAGCCTCCTCTTCCTCCTCCTCAGCGGCCTCTTCCACAGGAGCAGCCTCCTCATCAACGGCCTCTTCTACAGGAGCAGCCTCCTCTTCCTCCTCATCAACGGCCTCTTCTACAGGAGCAGCCTCCTCTTCCTCCTCATCAACGGCCTCTTCTACAGGAGCAGCCTCCTCTTCCTCCTCCTCAACGGCCTCTTCCATAGGAGCAGCCGCCTCTTCCTCCTCCTCAACGGCCTCTTCCACAGGAGCAGCCGCCTCTTCCTCCTCCTCAACGGCCTCTTCTACAGGAGCAGCCGCCTCTTCCTCAACGGCCTCCTCCACAGGAGCAGCATCCTCAACGACCTCCTCAACAGCCTCTTCTACAGGAGCAGCCTCCTCCTCCGCAGGCTCAGCTTCCTCCTCAAAAGCCTCTAAAACTGCTGGGTCCTCTTTATTAAGTTCCTCATGTGTTTCTTCCACAGCATCATTAACAGACTCATTTTCTGATTGAGTTTCATGTTCCTCCTCAAACGCTGGTTCAATAATTTCAGGCTCAGGCTCCTCCTCAACTTCTTCATCTTCAGGTTCAATGGCTTCAACATCTTCTACATCAGGGTCAGACTCTTCAACCTCCTTGGGTTCAGCCTCTTCATCAACAGCTTCAGGCTCAGATTCCTCCTCAACATCAGGCTCTATTGAAGCCAAAAAGAGAATATAATCTGAGGGTGAACAACTGAAAACATGAACAGTTCTTCAAAAAACCCTTTCAAAGATTTATTAATAAAACAAACCAGTACTTACATAAAGTAAATTGAATATAATTATACCCTTAATGTAATTTCAAATCTGAATGACAAACAGTTGACACTGACCGGGCTGCAGACCTGGGTAACATCTTAAACTGTGGTTGGTTCATCTTATAAACACTTAATAAATGAAATGCTTTAAGAAAGTGAAAGTGAAGTGATTGTGAAACACTGCAGCACAGCACACAGTGACACAATGAAATGTGTCCTCTGCTTTTAACTCAGGGTGGTGGTGAGCAGTGGGCAGCCATGACAGGCGCCCGGGGAGCAGTGTGTGGGGACGGTGCTTTGCTCAGTGGCACCTTGGTGGATCGGGATTCGAACCGGCAACCTTCTTATTATGGGAAACCACTGCCACCACCGCCCTTTAAAATGACAATCTACAAAAACCCACCAGATTGAGGAGCAGCAGCATCCTGCTCTGCTTTTGTTGCTTGAATCACTTCTTCCACAGGTTCAGGTTCAACCACTGGTGCTGATGGAGGAAAGTACCACAATTACTGTTATTAGTACTCATCTGACATTATATTAAATTGAAAATATATTAAATTATGCTAACTGAAATTACTTATTTCTGTTCATTTAAATGCTGAGGGCATAAAATGTTGAAAGGAATCCCTACGATTGGAAAATGTACGATTCTGAGTTAAAATAGACCTGTCGCAATAAACAATAAATCAATTAATTGAACGATCATTTAAAATAAGTAAATTTTTCCAGCCGCCATCATTTTAATTTGCATGCTTGCTTGCTTGATTTCCTCATGTCTAACATATGGGAATATGGATCTTCTTCACAAAACCACTCACCAAGAAGAGCCAAACCTTTGGGGTCCTAAACCGATCTTTCTAGCAATAAATAAATAATAATTTTTAAAAAACGTTTCCCATGTAATCTAGCGCATCAAATAGTGGAGCTGCTGAGCGATACCAGGTGGGGCGCGTGTGACCCTCGGGAACATTTTTTGGCTGCAGGGAGTAGTGAATTTTCTGCACATTAAAAGACGACTCAGGATATATAATGTGCACCGAACAAACCACATGTCTTAATATGAAAAGAACAAGCCCACATTCATTTAACTGTGTAGCAAAGCCTATTAAGTAGTAGTAGTAGTAATTATTATTATTATTATTGTTATAATAGTATGGAAATTTCCTATGAGGTCACCACGTTCTGAATTGTGTTTGGGTTTTTATTGAAGTGCATTTTTGTTAAGAGGCTTGAGTCCATTTTATTTATTGATTTTGGTTGTTTTGTTTATTTTGGACATTAAAAATATCAAGCCGATCCTGGACTGGGCTGACCAGCCATCTCCAGATGATCTGGCCATCACCATGGGTGACCGTTCACTCGACATGGACAGAATGGTGGACAGCAGATGGGCCCACATGCCCCCTGTGGAGGCCTCCCTGGCAAAACACCTGGAACCAAAGAGTGATGTGGCCAGAGTGGTAGTAGCCTAGTGGGTAAGACACTCGCCTATGGACAAGAAGACCCAGGTTCAAACCCCACTTACTACCATTGTGTCCCCAAGCAAGACACTTAACCCACCATGCAGAGTTGGAGGACGACGACATGTCTGCAGCCCTGCATAATGGCAGCGCAGTGTACGCAATCTGGACAGAGAGCCACACGTCCACCAAATTCCTGAGACTTTAATTTCAAGCTAGCTCATAAAATGTGTGGAAACAGCGTCATCTCCACTGAGGGACAGGGGAATACGTGTGATGGCGTACAAAGACTATCAGCTGATCTGTGCCAACTCACGATTGCAAGCCGCGGCTCACACAGCGCTGCTTATATCCCACCTTCACAGTCTGGGTTTCTGCCTTTAACCATCACCCTTGGTGAGCAGGCGCCCGGGGAGCAGTGTGTGGGGACGGTGCTTTGCTCAGTGGCACATCGGGATTCGAACCCGATTACGGGGCTGCTTCCTTAACCGCTAGGCCACCACTTAATGCAATGCAGTAACAACTCATGTGACACTGTAGTCACCGCAGAGCAGTCAGCAGCCATTTTTCCTTGCACCTCCAAGGAAATCACGCTCTGATCAGGACCGACAACCCCACAGTGAATGTGAATAGTCAGGGTGGGTTGCGGTCACTCAGGCTGCACCTGCTTTCATTACGTGCTTCTCACATACCGGGCCTGCTGAACTCTGGTGCCGAGGTCCAGAGGTCACCCACATTCCGACACTTCTTAAAATGTAACCAGATCTTTACACCGCATCTGATCTAATGAACTTAATGATCTCATGTAGTGGTTCTCAAGCTCAGAAAATCCTTTTAGCTCATCAGCATACCTATGAGAACAGCATACTTTTGGCTAATGAGCATGCGTCGCGTGATCAGCCGTATTTCGGTCATGTCCATCATACCACCAAATAAAGTAAATAAATAAAGTAAAATAAATATGATACCACAGGTCTATTATCTATATGCATATTTAGCAGGAGATAATTTTATTCCTAATATTATTTATTATTAAGCCTCACCTGCTGTAAATTCTGCAGATGGAACAAACATCAAAAGGGGATGTCAACTATACTACCCAATAACTTCACATTAACACAAAGCCAATACAAAAGTAATAATAACTCAAAAAAAACTCAATAGAAAGAAGTCAAAAAATGTCAAAACCATAGCTTTGCAGTATTTTATAAACTTAAATTACATAAAAGATTAAGGTTTAAAATCAACACTTCTTTTAAATTTAGAGGGTCAGTTCATAAATTATCTATTCCAAATCAAAAAGCCTTTTTTTTTTTTTTTTTTTTAAGTTCTCATTCATATCAGACTAGTCTTAGTTTAAACATTAAAGGACACAGATTACACTTGGTATTTTTCATCTAGGAATATATGAAGCTAGGCATTTGTTTTTAAGGGGTTTTTGGCTATAATTTAAGTTTGTCAATGTACTATATCAGAGTATATGCCATTATCAGGATGAAAGTATCTTAACCAAAATTTGGTATGTAAACACATACCAACACATGATAAAAAATTCCACACAAAACCACCACAAATGAAACCTATAAGAGATATAAGAAACCTTTACCTTCATGCGCAGCGACTGGTGGGGGAGTCTCCTGTGCTGGTTCCACCACGGCCGTGAGTTTATCTTTGAGTCCTAGGTGTTTTACAGGTGACTGTGAGCTTATAAATCAGGCAGAACACATTGGGAACACAGATCTGCTTCAAGATGCTAGAAAGTTCTAAAGGAGGCACAGAGGGTCTCTTACATATGACTGGAATACAGACTTGGTTTACTTTTGCTCGTGTTTGAAGCTTTTTAACCGCTGTGAGTAAGTGATGTGGATTCACAAAGACAAAGATAGTGAAAAAGAAGGGAAAGCAAAGAGGAGGAGAGACATTCATTAGCTGAGATATTTAAAAAAAAAAAAAAAAAAACGGCCTAAAATTGCACGATACAAAAATTTCCACTGAAAGGCAACAGCAGAATACTGAGCAAGTTTATTGACATGTTACATCTTTTAGGTACACCCATCACATTTCTTGAACCAAACCAACATGGGTACCATCTCAGTCTTCCCCTAAATAACTGCATGCGGTGTGACAAAAGGCTCAGAAACCTATGAGATTTCAGCCCAAAGTGCACTTTTTTTGATCGAGTACAGCAGCCAACACACTCCTGCCAGGTATTCTGTCCTGTGGTCCTTGATTATCTGACTTGCTGCGTTGGAAGCTGGGCCAGAACAAACAAAAGGGCAGACGATGTGGCCCCAAGCAGCGTGTTGACATGAGCAAATGAATCACCTTTACGGGCTGAATACTTAACCGTTGCAGAGTATGCTGGACTCTTCTAACAGAGGCATATAGTGACCATTGGTGCATATGGTATGCAAGCATGGGGCTTGCCTCTTGGTCTAAGGCCACAGGGGTCCTCAGTAGATAAAACAAGACAGAAGCAGAAACTTTAACGGAAGTTGCATGTCTGGTGTATTGACATGCATGGGTTTAAAATAATCCAGAATGAGGAAGTAGTGTGCATTTGTATTCTGGGTGACAAACATTTACACGCCCTACAAAAACGGTATCTTAGTTCCTTTCTTCGACATACAGAAAACTACAGAGTGGTGAGGACGCCTTCGGCCCTGCAGTAGAGAACCACCAGGCAGCACCGTGTGCCACGGTGAAAACCGTGCCCACTTCTCTTATAGGCTCCTATTACTTCTAATTTTTCAATTTTCTTTTAAATCTACATCGATACATTTAGAGTATTTTACAGTCTTACTGTAACGCACATTCATATCAGGGTACAGTTTGTAATGCACAATTTAGATTGTGATTTAGATTTAGTCAGATTGTGGGAGATCCAAAAAGTGTGTTTATCTGCTGATCAAATCACTGCTCATTGGCCTTACTCAGCTTCTTGCTGGACTTCGTTTGCTCTTTGTTCGCCGGATCTTTGGAGCTTTTCGCCTCTTTCTTGACGTTCTTCGCTTCTGGATCCACGCTTTTGCCAGGTTTATTTTCTCGCTCAAACTTTTCCTTCGCTTCACTTTTCCCTTCTCCCTTTGCGTTCCTCTCTTCTTCCTTCTCCACCCTCTTCACATCCTCCTGCTTGGCCTTGATCAATTTGTCCATGGCTTTCTCCACTTCCTCCCTCTCGATCTTCTCTTCCTCTTCTTTTAGCCGCGCTGATGCTATAGCCCAGGCCTTCACCTGCACCTCTTCCCTCTTCTGATCCAGAAACTTCTCTTCCTCTTCTTTGGCCAGGATGTTCCTCACCTCTGCCAGCGCCATCTTGGCTATTTTTCTGGCCTCCACTCGCTCATGAATAAGGGTCAGCTGCATTTTCAGCGCCTCCCTCAATGTTGCGCCCACATCTTTAGCCAGAGGCTTTTCTACGGGGTGTAAGAACTAGGATTGGAATTTATCTGGCAAATTTTAAGACTCAAGACAGTGAGTTAACAAACCAAATGCCCCATTAGAATGTGTCAGGTATGCCAAAGCATGGCTGGAAGCAAACTTGTTTAGATCCTTTTAGGTTTTATTCAAACTTGATAAAGGACCAGGCCTCATGGTTACAAGATGCTGTAGTTTTGCAGGGCAGCACTACGGACTATGACGAGTGCAGCAGCACCACCACGTGCTTCATTAGTCATTATTACATAACCAAATCCCGATAAATCACCTCATCATTGCAGAAGGGCTTAAATGTAACATGGTCCATGCCCATTGCAAAGACACAGCCGATCAGAATGATAATATTGCATTAGTCTGTAGTATCACACAATGACCATGTTAATAAGGAGTAGTAGTACAATAAGCATGTTCCAAAAAAAAAAAAAAAAAAAAGAAAACTGGATACCTCTTTTGCCCTGTTTCTTGCAAATATCCTTCGGCTCATCTGATGTTAAAAGAGCACAAAAATATTACCACCAAAATGGTAGCAGTCATCTACGTAACGATGGAGCTCGACAATCGGAAACATCCTGCCATATTCTCAATTCAACAGAATTGCATATCAAAATGTCTTCAACTTACCATGCTTTAACCAGGTTAAACAAGCTGTTGCAGACTAATCATACTGTCTGAGTTACATGTAATGTTATGTAGATGGCTTGTAGATGGTAATTTACTGTGGATTGCTGGCCATTATCGATTAAAATGGTGCTGAGGTGGCAACAGTGTTGGCATGCATAAAAATACTGCCACCAGCAGGTGTTGTAGAACAGTTATTTTTACCTAAAATAGAGCAAAACACAACTACAGGTGTTCTGCCACAAACCTTTGCTTTAAGGAACAATATAATACAATTGTATAAATAAATGTTAAATATATAAATTACAAGTTGTACATATGCACACCCCCCCATCTCATCCGATTGAGAAGCATTTCCTAACGCTCATCTATCAAGTGTTCCATCTGAATCCAGTAAAATCACAACTTTTACAACTTTCAACAAGCCAGGAGAGCCCCAATAGTTAATCTAAAAGATTACCAAATCTGAACAGGAAAGAAAAAAAAAAAAAAAAAAAAAAAAACTATGGAACATTTTTGTAGTAGAAATTAATACTGCCTATGACACTAATTCATAAATCCACAAAAAAAAGTCCTTTCAGAGAAAAGCAACAGAGCAAGTTTTATCGCTTTTTGGAAGTAAAATAAAAATATATATCCACAAAGGAATAAAGTTTTGGTTAACATTTGACAAAGAATATGTACATAAGTAAATAAGCCCGGACCACATAGTGCAACCAAACCAGTTCTGTAACAGCAACGAGTTATCTGGCCCATTTGGAGTTGAAGTGATGAACCAGCGGACTTTAAGTCCAGTCTGAACTTCTGCAGTCTTTTGTCTACAGTTTCACGAGCAGCTTAATTAAAACATATGCAGTCAGTAAAAAAAGAAGCACAGACAGACATGGTTTTTTTGGATCGGTGGATATCTAAAACTGCCTTGGTCAAGTTTCTGTCCATGCTCTCAACAAAACCAGAAGATCTACAGGGCCACCTCCCATCAGCTGTGCCATCCTGCAGGCAGGAGGGGAAACGGGAGAACGTGGCTACTGGTTTTGAAGGCCTAAAATGACGCACGTCTTTTGACCCTGAACCCCGTCAGTCTGTGACGTGCCAGCAACGTCCTCCACCGTCGCCTCAGCTTCTTCATCCTCTAGCGCCTCAAAGGGACTCATTAAGTCATAAAGAAACGTGAAGAAGCCTTGAAACCAATCAGAGCCCTCTTCCACTAAAATATCGAGGACCTCCTCAAGGGAGTCCGAGTTTTCTTTGCTGCCATCTTTGGTCAGCCCTATACACACACAAAGAGGAAAGGGGGGCGGGGGGGTGGGGGGTGGAAGAGGAACAGGGGGAGAGAGAAAAAGAGAAAAGGTGCAAAAAAAAAAAAAAAAAAAGAAAGAAACAGGAAAGAGGAAAAACGGAAAGGGAGAAGGTGGAAAGTTGTAAGCAAGGTTAGGGAGACAAGGAAACTAGTGCTTCCTAATAAGGACACATTAATCTATCACGCAGCAAATGCTGCAAAGTGGAGACGGGAGAAGCAGCATGCCAAGCTAGCGCTGTTGATGCATTCTTCTGGTAACTTAACATACCACCACACTCCACCGCCATGCAACATGTTTAATACACTGGGACACGTGGAGTCATAACTGCGCTCGCTAGTATTCCTCAGATCATGCAGAATTAACAGTTATTTCACTTAAAACGTACTCGATGGGAACAAAAAGTAAACCAAAGTCAGTCATGCAAAAACAAAACCCTGTTGTAAATTGGTCATACCAATATTAATAATAAAAATTATAATTAGACTTGCCTAACAAAACTTTCGCATCCTCCACATCGAAGTCACCATCACCGTCTGCGTCATAGGACGAAAGTTTACCTAGAAGTTCATAAAAGAAAAAAAAAAAAAAAAAAAGGAAGATTAATATCCTGAAATGAAACACATTTTCTAAATTTTGTTAAGTCATTTTATTGTTTCTCATTATGCATATAGATACAGAGTTATTTTAACATGAAAATCATTATTCAATGACTTGAAATATTTACATTCTCTCTGTACTTCTGTTTTGTTGGAGGTAGCATACAGTTTATTTTTTTCTAAAAACTTTAATACGGTTCTTGATCCATGTATTCATAGATCAAGGGTTCTCACAAACACAATAATAACAATGTCCCTGTCCACTGACATTGATGAGCTTTAAAACTACACTGTGGCTTAATCTACTAGAACAAGACAGAAAGATGGAAAATGTTGTCAACTATCGTGACATCATACCTTGCAAAACCTCGGAAAGATTAAAGCGCAAGTCCTGTGCCTTTGCTGCATGCATGATTAAGACCAGAAATACATAAAAATTACATGGTTTTAAATGCACAATTTCATGGTTGATTTGAAATTCTGGGGGAAACATGCATACATAAAACCGCCCTTTTCCACTGTGGCACAGTATGGTACAGATTAATGGGACTAGAGGACTAGGCAATTTCCAACATTTAATTTTTGCATTATAATCATTAGTGGATCCTTCTGTTTCCTGATTTATAAGCTAGAGCCACGCCAGAAGCAGGAACCAAGAAATATTCGGAGAAATAATTTGCAACCATGATGAGAGGCTTAAAAAAAAGTCCCATTCAGTACCAGGCAGTGGAGAGGGGCTGAACATATTCATTACTGATGACCTGCGTGCGAAGCAAACAGAGCAAAGGCCACGGAGACTTACCGATGACACCTTGATAGTCAACTACTTCAAAGTACACGACAGCTACTGAGGTCCAGACCCCGAGAAGGGCCAACACCATGAACCAGGTGAAGAAGGACGTGCCTCCAGCGACCTCCGGCTTCTTCCCATTCTTGTTGGCCAGCTGCTGCTTGTGATCTGCACGGTGAATTGAGAAGAGGGAGAGGTGGGTGGGACAATGTCTCTAGGACGCTACATCGCCCACGTACCAGGTACTTTGCATGCGATTATTGAAATTGCGGATCAAACAGGCGCACGCACATTTGAGAACACGTCAGACAGGTTATGACTATTCCAAAGAAAAAAAAAAAATCTAATAGGTGGAGCTAAAGAAGTGCTCACTGCTACTAGTGTCCACACTGGAGCAGCAGTGAATGTTCAAATGTTCAACTCAAAATAAAAAGCAGGTCAACGAGGTCAAGTTAACCCGCCAGGCTACATTTTAAACGATGCTTTACCAGAGTGAGAGTGAAGTGAGTGTCGTTGTGAAGCACAGCCCTCCGTGTCCTCTGCTTTTAACCATCACCCTTGGTGAGCAGTGGGCAGCCATGACAGGCGGCCGGGGAGCAGCGTGTGGGGACGGTGCTTTGCTCAGTGGCACCTTGCGGATCGGGGTTCAAACCGGCAACCTTCCGGTTACGGGTCCGCTTCCTTGACCTCTAGGCCACCACTGCTAGAGGTCAAATCTCTGATGCCACAAACGTCCCGCCACAGTCCAGCCTCGTGCTGCTGCATCCCAGCTCACTGAAAGGTGGGTGAGGCGCATTACTCTTTGCTCCCTGAACAGCAGCGCGTGAAAGTCGCATTTAAATGTCCAAATAGTGACAAAGCGAGCTCAGACGTGCAGGGACGGAGGGCTCAGGACCGCAGCTATTCCTGGTGCTCAAGCTCCATGATGGAATATTTTTACACACAGAGAGGCAGGAAGAATGAACAGGTGTAGAAGTCCATGTTTGACCAAGACAGAAAAAAAAAAAAAAAAAAAAAGATTATATGAATATTTAAATTTACTCAACTGACTCAAGCCCACCAAGGTTATTAAATCATCTCACTTTTAAACGTCTACACACGTTTTCCTCCCTCCCACTGACTAGAGGTTTTAAATCTTCAGCATGAACGTGAACGAGAGCCACGAGCAGCAGGAAAGACCACCGGGTTGGCGGACCGTCAAGGTCGACCCCTAAAAGCTCTTCCCATTGTTACCCGACTCGTCTACCTGCGTCGTCCACCAGGTCCGCGGCTTCGACCTTCGGCTCGTCCATGCTCCCATGCAGACGGCGAGCACGGGAAACAGGAAAAGCGAGTCTCTTTTGTTCCCGCACCCGGACCCCGGCACCCAAACCCCTGCACAACAGCTGCCTCCTCTTTTTTGTTCACAAAGAAGTCGAGCGGAACCCGATACGGGGATTATTTTTAGTGCCGCCTGTTCGACGGGCCAGAAAACATTCAGGCACTCATATGGAGAGGGCAGCACGCCGCACCTGATAGGATGGCAGCGGAGAGAGAGATTTACTCCCGGCCCGTCCCACCCACTTTCCGCTCCAGGAATAATAATGCGGTTAAATGAGGGGAGCACGAGCCACAGGAGGGACGAAGCGGACCAGGACGCCACACGAAACCCGGCTCATCACAAACTTTTTTTTTTTTAAAAGACGGCGCAGACGCCGGGATGCTGCAAACGGCGTCGGCCCCATTAGCAGCCGACCGCGTCACCACTGCCACATGCGCCCCCCTCGCCGCCGGGACATCCGGCTCCATACCTACAATACCGCCTCGGCCTAATCGCATGCATTCCACCCATCCACTGCCTCGGCAGGGTTGCGGCATCTCAGGACTTTGGCCGCAGGGCAGGGCCTCGCCCGGGGCGGGGCGCCAGCCCACCGCATGGCGCACACATGCACGCCCTAACTGACTTCGTGAGTATGCGTTTGGCCAACAGGAGGGAACCCAGGAAAACTCGGCACACATGAAGCTGGAGCCGGGATTTAAAAACTCACCACCTTGGTGGTGTGAGGTCAAGGCCCTACAATCCATACACTTTTTTTTTTTTGCACTTTCTCTCATGTGTCTATGAATAAGAAACTGTATATTATTTTGCATTGCATGTTCTTCCATTGTGTGTTATGAGAGACACTTACAAGAAAATTACAAGATTATGTGCATCTTGGGGATCTAACTAGCCACACAGAAGACTAACAATAATGAAGTTATAAAGAAAATGGGCGGAGCCAACGCAGATGACTGACAGGTGTCATGCCCCCTACTCCATCATCCTGCACTATACAAGGTGTAAGCTACAGTCACCATCTCCATATAATCGTTACATTACTGAAACACACAATCTCATTCAGAGCCTCAAAAAGGATCAGATTTAGTGTGAAGATCGCAGGTTTATAAGATGCCTGATGCAGAACATTGCGTTTTTAATTCATAAATTATGGAACTTCTTGATAAATATTGCCCAACTGTGATGTGACGACACAGCACCCTTCCGCTTGTCCTCATTTCGATCACACCTCCATAACAAGAACAGGCTCGTCTACTGATGTTCACCACTTGACAGGCAATGACCTGTGATCTGGATTATCACGAGGGTGAGAGCAGAGCTGTCTGAGCATCCGATAACCTCAAAACAATAACCTTCACCTGAAAAATTGGCATTTACGCAGAGGAGGCTCATAATAGAACACGCAATTAACACACACACACACACACACACACACAAAGTACAATCTTCTGACGGACTCATAGAGCAGCACTCAATAACATGCAACCCCTTACACACACACACACTCCATGCAGTTTGGGGGCAATAACTCATTTGGAGGAAAAATAATAACACACTCAAACAAGCCTTGAAAACAGCCTTGCCTTTACTGGCCCTGCGGCCTTCAGCAAGTTCACTTACGTTGATGAAATGATGTGGCCTGAAAAGAGTAATTAATTACATTTAAATTCAAAACAATCCTAGTCAACGAACAGAAACTTGATTCATAAATTGATTCAAGAAAAAGATGGATTATTCCAACAAAAACAAAGTCATTGTTCTTTTTGTCACAGTGAAACACTGCAGCACAGCACACGGTGACACAGTGAAATGTGTTCTCTGTTTTTAACCCAGTGTGTGGGGACAGTGCCTTGATTTCGGGATTTCAACCCGCAACCTTTTGGTTACGAGTCCAGTTCTTCTTTACTCGCTAGTACGCAATGCCCACACGTACACGGAGGGTCTTCCAGGCCCCTGAGCTGAAAGGGACCCACGAGATTATCTGCACAATTTTAACTGGAAAAAGGTTGGGTCAGGGGCCATCCTCAATCTACCACACGAGGTAAAAAACGAAAAAAAGCGGAAGCATCGCCTTTATCCCAAGGCAAATAATTCTAACAAACCTTTTGGAGCACGTTTTCAGGCTGTGTGCCGAACCTACAAAACAAACACGAGTGAACATCCTCCGACGGAACACGCCCTGCTGGCGGGCCTGGTTGGGTCCAATGCCAGGCCCTCCAGCCCCACCGACGCGCGGCCGTGACGCAGACCTGCTCTCGCCGGCTTATTGAACGCGCGTCGCCGGTTGGATTACGCAACGACCGCGCAGATGCTGCCGTTTTGTTGCAGCCCTGGATAAACTCTCCTCTCCGCGGACCGGAAGACGAAAAGAATAAAAAAAAATATGGGGGGGGGGGGAATCAAGAAGAAGCCACGCGCCTTTCGCCACGTATGACCCCTCCCACCTCCACTTTACTACTGACACGTGAACATGCAGGAGACGCGTACCGCGTAAAACCGCAGTTTAAACCTCACGCCCGCGGTCATCGGGATGGACGTGCCCAGCTTCCACGCACACAAACACGGGCCGTGAAAACTATAACGCTGCGGGGAAATAATCTCGCACGACGAACGCAACTACGACTAAAGCGGAGAACTCGGCTGCAGCGGAGTTCATCACGAGCCTGCGCCGTCGCGGGGAACTCTCCCACTTCGCGTCCCCTAACACGATACGTGGGGGTTTAATGTGCAGTTGTTGTTGTTGTTGTTCTAAATAAAATCAGATCTTCCAGCCATTACCGCGCGATTAACTTGGCCAGGCCTCCTGCACCACCACGGGCGTCACGATCACATCACGGCCGATGACATTTAAACGACTTACCTTTCTTGCTTTTCGCGGTTTTCTTCTGGGCCATTTCAACTCGAGTGGAATGGAAGTGTTCTGTTTAAAAGTCGGGGGGGAAAAGCTACTCGAGATCGGTTAGAATAAACCCTTATTCTAATCAAATCTCTCTCTGCCTGCACAGCCCGAAGCCCGTAGAAACGCCGTCCACTTTTGAGTGACTCGGCGCTCAGCCAATGCTGACACCCAGGTGGGCGGGACGAGCGGGTTCTGACCAATGGACGCGCAGAGGCGGTCGTCTTATTCAATCCTGTGGATGCCCGCAGGTTACTGCCGCCCGCCCCCTTTTCCTGCCAGTACTGGAACGTGGCAAGATGGAAGATATCGCGAGAGTTCCGCGTGTTTGTACACGATAATTGCCCGCCGACCGTTCAACGGCGACACTGCAAACATGTACCTTTAAACACGGACACGGTGCTTACTCTGCCGAGCTCCATGAATCTTGAGAATGTCGCTGTTTTACATCTAAACAAAGTCTGCATGGCAGCAAAGCGGGCGTCTGAGGACGATGCAAACTCTTCTCAAAGGGAAAGCAACATAATGTGCAGTTCAGAAGCATTCTTTACTATTTACATAATCTTTACATAAATCTGGGCGAGATCATGCAGTTAAAACACTACAAAAAATCTTAGATGAGCAGCAGGCCTGATTTGTCTTATTTTTTCTTATGTGCACATCTGTAATAATCCTCCTCTTTTTAAATGTACAGTCTGAAGAACTTTTTTTTCACCTTATCTACTTGTCTACATTACGTTTTTAAAACCTTTAAAAAACCAAATTGTTGTATTTTACACGATTTTGAGTCTTGCAACTTCATGCATGAAGTTCTGACAAATCCCATTTTTTGTGCCTACAAAAAGGTAACCTACACTTTTTTGCTCCTGAGACTATTTTTTCACCTGACAACTGGTATTTATTTCCAGTTGGTTTAAAAAGAAAATCTCAGAACAAAAGTACTGGGTGGTGGTGAGTTTTTTTTTTTTGTGTGTGTTTCGTTGTAATTACACTGAGGTGTTTAATGTTACCAAGGACTCAAACACACACACACACACACACACACACACACTACCACAGCAATACAAATGATTAAATCAAGTCATTTGAATAAAGAAATCCACTTTCCCTGCAAACAAAGCCACAGTCTGCAAATAATTCAATCAGTTAAGCTCTGTGGTGTATAAAAAAAATCCAGAATCTTCAGAAACGACCTGTTTTGCAAATGTTTCATCGTTCTTGATTAAAAGTAATTGAATCCCACTTTTTCATTAGAATATTATGTTAAACTCTCTTTTTAGGTCAACTGAAGGACTAGTTAAGGTTAGGTGTAGGCCTAACCTCAAGTGCGAGTGCCCTTTCAAGTGATCTGATAGCAAAAGAAAATAAATAAGTTCCTCCACAACTATTTAAAAGTATTAACACCATGGGGATCGCGCCTGAAGCATTGTACTGCATTATGCTTCTCTGCAAACACAGAAACGGTCCTTGTTTCCACTTGCTGCGTGTGTGTATAATTTCAATATAAACCCTCGAAACTTAACCCTAGCCCTAACCCTATTATCTAAGGCTTTCACAAGTGTCAAAGTGCATAATGTAGAGAACTGTATGCATAGATACATACATAGATGTTGCTTTGAATGAATTAGGGCTAAAGTGGCATGCTGAATTAAAGGACCATAACCAACAAATTTGTATATATGACTGAGCTGCAAATAAATTGACAGAGAAGTGTTTATTTTTTTATGATCAAATTGTATGTATAAAATAGTTGTTTTTTATTTGAAATTAACTACACTACACTCACAACAACAATGGCCAGCAATGGTAGCTGAAAGACACTGGCAATCTTCATAATAAGACCTGCAGCATTACCACTCAAAGTTTTTGCTTTAGGATAGGGTGGTAGAAGCCTAGTGGGTAACACACTTGCCTGTGAACCCGAAGACCCAGGTTCAAATCCCACTTACTACCGACTGATAAAAGTAAGTGTAAGTGTCTTGCTCAGGGACACAATGGTAGTAAGTGGGATTTGAACCTGGGTCTTCTGGTTCCAAAATTTCAATGTTATGTTCCCTAATCACTTTGGCCTTATGGCTCGGTGCTCCATTATGCTGGAAATGGCATCGTTCTTCACCAAACTGTTCTTGGATGGTTGGTGAGAAGTTGCTGAGTCCACTCCCTTGAATGAGAAGCAGCCCCACACATGAATCTCAGGATGCATGAGACAGGACTGATGGTAGCGGTCACCTTGTCTTCTCCGGACAATCATTTTCCCAAACAATCAGAAAGGGGCTTCATCAGAGAAAATGACCTCAGCAGTCCAATCCCTGAACTTTTTGCAGAATATCAGTCTGTCCTTGATGTTTTCTTGGAGAGGAGTGGATTGTTTCTTGACACCAGGCCATCTCGTTCTTGACAACAGGCCATCCTCCGAAAGTCTTCACCTCACTGTGAGTGTAGATCCCCTCACACCTGCCTGCTGCCATTCCTGAGCAAGCTCTGCACTGGTGGCACCCCAATCCTGCAGCTGAATCATCTTTAGGAGACGGTCCTGGGGCTTGCTGGACTTTCTGGGCGCCCTGAAGCCTTCTTCACAACACTTGAACGAACTTGCCACGAACTGAGAACCGGGTGACACATTTCATATTTAATCAGCACGTTGAGTGGCGGCCAGCAGTGGCCCCTGGTGTGGGTTGCGTGTCAGGCTGGGTTTGTACCAGGTCTGTGAGACTGGAGACGGCAGAACCCAACTGTAGCAGCGCCTGGTGCTGTTACTGTCGCCACTGGACTGCTTGCTGTTGTAGCTGCAGAGACGCCAGCAACTGATTCAGCGTCTCTGAGCTCACTGGAGGAGCCAGATGGAGAAGAACTCATCCTTTCAGGAGTGGAATGCTTGGGGACGCACTTGCGGCTGGAATGGGGAGGGAGACCTGCAGACTTGGTGGGTCAGAAAACTGGAGTGGAGCTAAGAAGCAGAGGGGCCCGGGCGTCTCTCCACGGTGGGAAGATTGCAGCCAGAGGAGGAAGAAGCAGCATGACTAACCGTAGGGTCGGAACCAGAGGCAGAGACATAATCTTGGTCAGGAACAGAGCAGTGAGTTGGCAACATCGAGATCAGAACAGGAACATGTAAAGATTGGTCAGAGTCAAAAACTGTCAAACGTCTTACAGCAAACGTGACACTAAGGATGACAAATTCGCATCGTATTCACTGCGCATTGCCATTTTGCGGCAGCTGTTGACATGAGATAGGAACACTTCTGGGTTAGTGGCACCAGGTTCGGCCGCACGCCCTCCATTGGCCCGGCGACAGCCATGACACAGCCGTTCTTGATGCAAAAGTCCATCATCTTTGCTCGCACCACCAGAGAATCATGGTTGAATGAGTATTTAACCTTGTCCAAATGTGGCGGCAGTATTGACGTATGCCGAGAGGCTGAATGCGACATCTAGTGTTATATATCTATGGGATTTGACCCAAAGATGAAAGCACTATATTAATGCAAGCGCCCAAATTGCATTTCCATGATTAAATTTCCGGAATTCAGACATTTCATGACTTGTCACACCACAGCAGGTAGAGAAGGGAGGGGTGCAAACACTCAACATTTTTTAATAAACGGTGATGTTTATTAAGTGTAAAGAAAAAGGCACGATGGGCAGAGTTCCTCAAAAGGAAAAACGTGAAAACTGTATTATTGACTCTACTGTGAAACTCTGTAGAAGATCACATATGATTTTTTCCCCCGGAATTAGCTTGAAGTCATTCATGAAGTTGGGTGTTTGGTCACGCTAGCATCCCTGGGCTCCTTCAGTGTCTGCTGAGAGTCTTTGGAGATAATCTTCAGACCGCATGATGAAGTCTGTCCATTCCTGGCATAAATCCTTGATGGGGGGTCCTGTGCCACCATACTCCGGTGGCAAGATGGCAGCAGGGAAGACTTCACGCAGACTCTGCATGTAGGAGCTGCCGTGCATGTAAACCTGTGAACAGAGGAAGCAGATAAATCTCCGATTAGTTCCTCTGATCATTACTGTGGTTATGGCTCGATGCAAGGAATCTTAAAGAACAAGAACATATACCCTTTGTTTGATCTTGTCTGGGAGGAATGGACGGATCATTGCAAAAACTGGTCTGAACAGGAGAGGTTCATTTATCAGGTGGATGCCTCGGACCTTCAGAGGGAAAGAGTCCTGTGAAGGCACATTATTGGATATTAATATTACTTTCAAAATATTATTTTTCCATAAAAAAAGATCACATATGTACAGTACAGTGTGGACACCTTCTCACTCAATGCGTTTTCTTTATTTTCATGACCATTTACGTTGGTAGATTCTCACTGAAAGAATCCAAACTATGAATGAACACATGTGGAGTTATGTACTTAACAAAAAGTGGAGACCTGGCCTCCACAGTCCAGTGGAGGCCGGACCTGAACCCAATCCAGATGGTTTGGGGTGAGCTGGACCGCAGAGTGAAGGCAAAGGGGCCAACAAGTGCTAAACACCTCTGGGAACTCCTTCAAGACTGTTGGAGAACCATTTCAGGTGACGACACCTGAGTGAGAATCTTCAGTGAGAATCTACCAATGTAAATGGTCATGAAAATAAAGGAAGCACATTGAATGAGAAGGTGTGTCCAAACCTTTGGCCTGTACTGTATGTGCAGTACTTTTTTTCCAGGCAATGAGTTATTATATGGAATTATTCTGTATTGTAATAGTAATAGTCACTGGGAATGACCAGTGGATCTGAATGCACTGCCTGTCAGTCCAACATAATTACAATGCCAAGGGCTGTAGTACAAATTATATTTAACATAAGCTGGCCACGTCTAGAAGTGCAAATCAAGAAAACAATACGACCAGCAAAAAATGTAAATATATGAAAATGGCATGTGGCCAGATGCAGTCATTAAAACGGAATAAGCAGCAAGGTGACTAAACTGGGGAGAAAGGCAGCTCTCTAAAGCTAATGACCAAGAGATTCCAACAGAGGGCACCAGGGAGCAAACTTATCTACAGTACAAATATTTTTGTCAAGTCGTTCTAAAGTGCAACCAATAGTTTCTCAATGGTACAACTAAAACAGATTTTACGACCAGGCGTATGGGGGCAAATTCTCCATAAACTCTCTATATGGTTTGAGCAACAGACACATATCAAGTCCATTTCTATTCTAAGTCAATCAGAAATCATGAAGGACGGAGCTCTCCCCTGATTGGCCGTGGTCCAAATATTCCTGTACACTTGAAAATGTGCATACTGCAGTCAGACAGAGAGAAGTGATTAGCCTGGAATAGTCAATGAAATTTATGATGAGATCAACAAACATTTTTTGATGTGATTAAGATGAGACGAGATGTAAATGTGACAATAAACATAATGTAATAAATAATGTAATATTACTGAAATAAAAACAGGCTACATATGGTTACAAGATAAAACCTATACTAAAATGTCTCTTCTTTACAATGAAACAGAATGTGTTGTCTATACACATGAAACAAATCAGTGTCTTCCATGTCTGGAATGGATGCAGTGTATTCTTGAGTCTCTAAGTAACAATAATATAATAATAAAAGTTAAAGTGAAGTGATTGTCACATGTGATACACAGCAGCACAGCACACGGTGCACACAGTGAAATTGGTCCTCTGCATTTAATCAATCACCCTGAGTGAGCAGTGGGCAGCCATGACAAGCGCCCGGGGAGCAGTGTGTGGGGACGGTGCTTTGCTCAGTGGAACCTCAGTGGCACATTGGCGGCTCGGGATTTGAACCGGCAACATTCTGATTACGGGGCCGCTTCCTTAACTGCTAGGCCACCACTGCCCAACAATAAGATTACCTTGTTTCATTATGAAATGTGTTTGACTAAAAAAGCAGCTACTATGTACTCGTACTATATTGACTTAAATATTATTGCATTGCTAAAAAAATAAAATAAATCAAAATAAAATTACAAATATTTATGGATAATTCTGACAAAATAATAAGACTAAAATGCTCATAATTTTACTCGACTGACACTTCACTAAACTAAAGAGTCTGGATGTGACTAAGACTAATTATTACAGCTTGATGCAAAGACTAGAACTAAAACGAAGATTAGGACCGGCTGCCAAAAACAACTACAGTCTCGACCAGTCAGATCGAGTGGATGTAGCCAGGGACTAGAGCTTTAATCAGGCTTTAAAAAAGTTAGACCTGAGCCCAACAAGTAGAGCTTTTTAAAAGCCTGGATGCTCGGGCCAACATGACTGTACTAACATGCTTAGCACGCATTACGAGTCATTTACACATGGTTATGGTTAACCCCCCCACACACACACAGAAACCTCAGACTTTGCTTCCATTGCCAGTGCAACCAGAATGTAAGTCAGAAGTGATCCGTTTCACCGCCTCCGCATCCATTTTTGCATTAAATGTAGCCCCATTCCATTTAGCCCAAAGCTCGGGACTCCGCCTTCAGGAAGGGTGACAAGGTGGCCCTAAAATCAGCGAGGACCAAACTGTCTTGAGCCATTAGAGCAGCAAAGTGTGCACACGGGCAGAAAATCCACAGGCACTTCCATGACATGTGGCAGAATATCCAGGTAGTCACAAACTACAGGACTAAAATCTCGACCTGCCACCACCATTGTGTCCGTGTCGAAGAATATTCAGTGTCGTGTCTCAATGACTACAGTCCTGTTACACTTACACCCATCATGATGACGTGCTTCATGAAACATATGAAGACCCTGCTGCCCTCAATTCTGGACCCACTGCAATTCGCCTATCGTCCAACCCGCTCCATAAACGATGCCATCGCGACCACCCTGCATCTGACCCTCAACCACCTGGACAATAAGGACACATACACACGAATGCTTTTCCTACACTTCAGTTCAGCATTCATCACCCTGCTTCTTCTGACTGAGAGACCTCAGTCTGTCCGGATCATGAACAGCATCTCCAGCACCACCACACTGAGCACTGGAGCTCCTCAGGGCTGTGTGCTCGGTCCAATGCTGTTCACCCTGCTGACCCACGACTTCAATCACATCAGCAAGTTCGCCAATGACAACCATGGTGGGTCTCATCAGCAAGAACGCTGAGTCAGCATACAGACTGGGGTAAGGACAACAATCGGTTTCTGAACATGGACAAAATGAAAGAGATGACTATTGACTTCAGATGAGAATGGAGGGACCACTCTCCTCTGAACTTCATGTGTGATCATCAAGAACCAAGTTCCTTGGTGTTCATCTAGAGGAGAACCTCTCCTGGAATCTCAACACCAGCTCAACAGCCAAGAAAAACCAGCGGCATCATTACTTCATGCATAGGCTGAGGAAAGCCAGTCTCCCACAAACCCATCCTCACCACCTTCTATAGAGGGAAAATTGAGAGCATTCTGACCAGCTGCATCACTGTCTAGTTTGGGAACTTCACCATATCGGACCGCAAGACCCTATAGCAGATAGTGAGGACAGCTGAGAAGATCGGAGTATCTCTTCCCTCCATAACAGACATTTACTACACTCGCTGCATCAGGAAAGCCACCGGCATTGTGAAGGACTCCACACACCCCTCACATGCGCTCTTCACCCTCCTACCATCTGGAAAAAAGGTACCGAAGCATTCGGGCCCTCGCTGCAGCCTCTCAGCTTCATCCCACAGGCCATCAGACACCTGAACACTCAGGGACCTTCCACTCTGGACTGATAGACTCTTTACCTCTTATGTTCTAAACATCTCTCACATACATTTCTATTACATCAGTACTTACACATTGTTCCTCTGAACCTTCATGACTTGTTTCACTTGTTTTTTAGCGCTGTCTGTGTCCCACGTTTATGTAGCTGGTTTGTTGCACATGTGCACTTTATGTCAGTGTGTAACGCTGTTTAAATGTTACATGTATCACCAGGTTCCAGAGAAACGTTGTTACGTTCCACTATGTACCGTCTAGCAGGGATGCAGCTGAAATGACAATAAAGCTCGGCTTGATCTTGAACTTTGATAGTAATTGAGTAGCCAGTAAAGTGTTGGCCTCTTGTGCTGTTAGTAGAGTCAGAAATAGAACTAGAAGCAGTGCCTTACTGTGAGCACAGACGAAATCTTTTTGGCCAGTGAAGGGTTAATCTGAAGAGCATGGGAAAAGCACCAGCCCTGAAGATCAAAAATGGCCTTCAGCCCATGTCTCTGCGTCTCCGTCTCCTGGACGATCAGCTCGGAGGTAATGAGGCTGACCCGGAACACCTCATACGCCGTGAATTCTTTAGGGTTCCACTGGCCTGCAACCACAGTGAAACCTGCTCAGCGTACTAATATCGAGGTTTTAAAAGCGGCTGTCATTACAGAGGAAGAAGAAGAAGAAGGGTCTATCACACACACACACACACACTGACCTATCCGATAAAACAAGACTCTGCTCCCGGCCTGGTCCCGGGACCTCAGCACCCCGTGGTAGTGGTTTTGCAGGAGACCCAGGACGCTGGACGGGTGGAGGTTGGCACTGATCTCGGGACACTCGCTTCTCCATCTGTGGTAGTTGACCATTAACTGCGAAGAGGGACAGAGGACAGAAAGTGCTTCGGAGGCCTTCTTCACCCAGAACCGAAGAGTTCGGAACTTAAAAAACGGGAGGAGCCCCGCTGGTTTAATGATTAACGATCAACAATTCATGGCGAGTTAAAACTTCGTATTCCAGCCTCCACAGTCGCGCTGCGCGTTCTGCGTGCGCAACTCGGCGCTTTTTGGAGTTGCAAGCGTGCAAAAAGCCACCCGGAATGATGTCGCCGCACCGACCTTCAGCGACAGTTCCACGTCGAAGTCCCTCGCCCTCAGGAACTTGATCAGGGCGCCGTCCGATAAGTCGCGGACGTGGCGGAGACGCGCGTCCCGCGCCACCGTCTCCCGCAGCCTGGGGACGCAGGACAGGTCGCCCGGCTCTTCCACGCACCCGGCGCGCTGCCTTCCGGACTTCATGGCGAGTTGTGGAGCTCGGGGCTGCGAGTGGACATCCAGACGCACTTGCGCAACGCCAACTGCGCGCAAACATTCCTCCCCTTTATCACAGTCTCCGCGGAACGGGCCAAAGGTCAAGTGTTTCGGGCATAAATCCGCTAAATGTTGTCTGCGACGTGATAAGGACTCGGCGTGGACTGCGCGTCGTGTGCCAAGCCAGCATTTTCATCGTTTTGTGCACATATTCCAACTGGTGACGATAATTGGATTTAAGCATCTCAGGTGAGGGAGGGCGTGGCCTAACGAGATCACGTGGTGCACAGTTGGAAAATGGCGAGATCTGTTGAACAGTGTTGGACCATTAAAGGGTTGCTTGCAGGTATTCGAATGAACCGCAGCCACCAGAAACCCATAGTTATCCGGGGGGGCAGTCGTATTCCAGAACTGCCACCTGCCCGAGTGCCCAGAAGGACGGGTTGTTCCGCATTCACAATCCCACCCACCGCTGAACAGGACGTGTACGTTCAAATGCCCAGACGGGGTTTGGTTTGACGCACCGGTGAGATGAGAGTGACTCTCGATGGACCAGATGGGCTTGTCTACAGACGTCGCAACCCAGACTTCGCGGGGTTCATTGTGGTTTTGTACCAGTTTTATGTGTTTGGTCAACAGTCAACCCAAATAAAGGAGATTGACGAGATTTCTCATTGGCCTGCATTGCCCTTTTGTTCTTGTTATCCTTTTAAACGCTGATTATTCATCATTTCTTTTTAGCCCAATAGCTCCTTGACTGATAAACCTATCCTTTTGTCTGCGTATTTTACAAATGCGAAACATGCTAAAATGTAGGTTAAAACATGTAGGTTAAAATGCGTAATCTAGGATATACAGATACAGCATGAAAGCATGTTAAGCTCTGAAAATGAGGAAAATCCGGTTGTGACACCCAGGGGATTTCTAAAGAAAATGTCAGCCACCTATATGAGTCCTTTACCATCGCATTTGAAGCAACTGATGCAGTTTATTATACTGTACATTCTGCTAACACTGTTGTAACATCCTGGTGCCGCCGGTCAACCAAATCCTTGTTTGTCTCCTTTTTGTAGACTTTTACTTGTCTTTATTTTGATTTTATTTCAAGTTTATTTATCCATTTACATTCACAGCATTTAGCAGACGGCCTTATCCAGAGCGACTTACAATCAGTAGTTACAGGGACAGTCCCCCCTGTCTTGCTCAGGGACACAATGGTAGTAAGTGGGGTTTGAACCTGGGTCTTCTGGTTCATAGGTGAGTGTGTTACCCACTAGGCTACTACCACCCTACCTACCTCCATTTATCCATTCCTTGACACTTGTCTGTGTTGGATGTCCCTACATGTGATGACTGCTCTGTTCCCTTGCAGTTCAGACTCTCCTGGAAGGATATTTTCAGTTGTGTTTTTGTCCAACATGTCTGTTTCTGTTTTGTGTACTTGATTATTATGTTACCACTGTGCCATGGACTTGTGCCTCGTGCCATCACTCTAGCCATGCCTTTATATTCTGCCCGTTTAAAGAACTAAATGCTACTATGGCCCGAATCAAAGACAGACTGACTGGACGCTTGTAATTACATTGTGCATACGTTCATTCTACTCAGTTGCTTGCACCACTGAACATGAGCACTGTTTTCAACCTTGTACTTTTCTCCATGCACGTCCAAAATGTGCAATAGTGTAAAGTGAATTACTTTATTAACTTTATTCTATATAAAAAAAACCTTTGCAATTACAGTAAAATAAGTGGTTTTTGAAAACAATGCCCATTCAGACCTACAAAAAACATATATTTAGGAGACCTATAGATCCATTAGACTGTGGATGACAGTCTAATAAAACTAATATTATTGTAGATAATTTGCAGGTAAGTGGAGGCAGAAGAACTAAGAAGAAATGTTTCCAGCTGATTGTGCATGTTCCATGGACCCCCAGGAAAACTAGTGATGAAGGAGCCCTCCTCCTCCTCCTCCTCCTCCCCCCCTCCGCGCGCGAACATCTGTCTGCATGATGACGTCACCGCGCCTCCTTGTAATTTTCTCGCTCGGTGCAGTTTCCATATTGATTTCGCCAGGTTATCATTAATATGCCGAGCTAAACACACCCGTCGAGGACGCGGCCGCTTCATGTCGCCGGTGATGCGACACGACGCCTGTCGCGCCGTGATGTGCGTCGCCTTTTTTATTCGAGGTGGGATTTGCTCCGTTTGTCCTGGCGTGGGATTTTTTTTTTAAATCATTTTGTTTCTTGTGAATTGTTCAGCTCGATGCCCTCTGTCTGATGATAAGAGCCTATTGTTGGGTTGATGGGCGGCTGCTGTGCGTAGAACGCGCGGATTTTTTTGATGCAGATGAGGATTTTTGTGCAGGTTATGTTGTTTTTTTATTGTAGGTTTATCCTCGTCTCTACTGAAGTGCATCAGGACGGACATCAGCAGCCCTCCTCACACGACGCTTTTATAAAAGCAGCCCGTGTGTCGTGGGGGGACGGACGCTTCAGCCGCCACCAGCGGAATGCCAAAATGTCGGATGATCACCATCTTCATCATCATCATCATCATCCTCCTCATCATCCTCATCGCCCGAGTGTGTGTGTGTGTGTGTGTGTGTGTGTCGCTCGGACTGGCGCTCTGCGTGTTCACAGCGGACCTTGATTTAATGTCATTCAATTAAGGCACGCGGTGAATGCCAAGAGCGGAGTCCCCCTCCATCCGGGTCCGACAAGGAAGACGCGTCCCCCGCGAGGATGCTGCCCGACTCCCGCGGCCCGCCCGCCACCGGACACCGGACACCGGCCCTCTGCGCTTCCGATGCTGCCATTTTTTAATAGACTTGCGTGATGTCTGGTGTATTTCCCATTCTCACTGGTCATGGAAATAAAGTGCATAATCTGTGTTAAAGCCCAGTGGTGTCCCTGTGCTTGCTTTCAGAACCAACGATTAATAGAAACCATTTATTTCAAACAATTATTTATTTGAACGCAATGGCGTTCACCTGTAATAAGCCGACAAACTAATTTAACACGTCGTGTATGTGTGATTATCAAAGAGAACATGTCACCCTGCTATTTGATTTGTGCTTAAATGTTCGTAATTAAACAAAGGCAAGTCTTTCATTGTATTACTTCTGTACATGAGGGTGGTTTGAAGTGGAGCTATTTGTTACAAAAAGTAAGTGGAATGTGCACATTAACTAGTATAAGTCCGTGTTTATTTAATCTCGAGTGGTTTTTGTGTGTGTGTGTTTATTATTTGGGCCTTCGTTCTCCTCCAGGACGGTAGGTGGCGGTGTGGAGCTTTTTACTGTGACCCCGGCCGGCGTCTCCGGCTTGGGTCCGGAAGAAGAAACCCGCTCCATGAGGGTTGTTTTTTTTCTCTTCTCCCGTCCCCGCTCTTCTCCTCCTCTGTGTTGTATGTAACCAGGCAGCAAGATGGCGGACAGAAGGCCAGGCAGCGGACAGAAGGCCAGCAGCAAGGTAGCCGCGCGTCGCGGCCGGGCGACCCGCCGCTTCCGCCCGCCACGCCGCACGATATTCGGCTAGAATTGGCCCGGGCGTCAGCACGCGTTCTCTTCGGCTTCACCTCCAGCGCCTCCGGTTTCGTTGACGTGTGCGCGCGTATTTGTATTTCCGTCCTTCCTTCGTTAGCATTAGCTGTCGTGTAGTCTGCGAGTTGCGCGGTCGCCCGTGTTGGTCACGTCGTTTTCTCTCTGCCTACTCGCCGCTGTAGGCGAGCAGTTGTCATTCCTGCGTCCCCGTGTCAGTGTCTGGTAGAAACGCGCTGGTCCTGATCACAGCATACGTGACAACACTGGACACGTCCCTGGCTTCTAGAAGCCGCCTGTTATATAAAGTTTACCCTGTTCTGATGTGCATGAATTGAACAGCCCAAGAAATTCGAGTTGCAAACATTTGCAACAGATTTATCAATAAAACGAGTTTCTGTCTACAAAGTTGATTCATGATGGGTTGTCATGTGAACTGTGTCCACCACAGTCTTCATTCTTCTGGGTTGTTTCAAATGAGCTCAAATAATGTGGGTTCATATGTTCGCTAAAGAATGCAAAATAATTGGTGTTAGTAGCCAAGTGGTTAACACACTTGCCTGTGAACCTGAAGACCCAGGTACAAACCCCACTTACTACCATTTTGTCCCCGAGCAAGACTCTTAACCCTGAGTGTCTCCAGGGTGGTGTCCCTGTATCTACTGATTGTAAGTCCCTCTGGATAACGGCATCTGATAAATGCTGTAAATGTAAAAAACATACTCTGCTGCAGGCCACGTTGGAGAGCAAGCTGAAGTCCTTCAGTATCGGCAAAATGGCGGTCGCCAAGAGGACGCTAAGCAAGAAGGAACAAGATGAGATCAAAAAGAAGGTGAGTGTGGTTTTATCCAAAGCCGCTGCGCTCCTCCCGCTCCGGTCGTCTCCGTGACCGCTCCGCTTCTCTGTAGGAGGATGAGAAGGCCGCCGCCGCCATTTACGAGGAGTTCCTTGCTGCGTTTGAGGGAGGTGAAGGGAAACTGAAGACCTTTGTTCGTGGAGGCCTCGCAAATGCGTCCAAAGGTAATGAAAGCGTGCCTGCGGTTCTGCGAGCGTACGTTGAAAATTGTGTTCCGATACAGAGGAGGCTGCCACTGATGAAAAGAGGGGCAAACTGTACAAACCAAAGTCAAGATTTTTGGACAACCAGCCGCAGAAAAGTTTTTTACCTTTGGAGACCCCGACTCAGTTTTTATCCCCCGACAAGCGAAATGTGAGTGCTTTTTCGTTTTCGTTTCTCTCTCTTCCTTCCTTGTCCCACTCCTTCATTCGTGTCCCCGTGCCAGGTTTCCAAGAAGGGAGAAAAAGAGAAGAAGAGGAGCAACCTGGAGCTCTTTAAAGAAGAGCTGAAACTGTAAGGCTGTTGACCGAGCGGTGTGTGTTAATGAGGCGGCGGCGGTGTGCTTGCCCTGTTGTTGACCCCGGTGCCGCTGTTCTTCAGGATCCAGGAGGAGCGCGATGAGCGCCACAGGTCCAAGGGGCGAGTCAGCAGGTTTGAGCCCCTCTCTGCTTCGGAGGGGAGACGTTCCTGTGAGTGTCCTCGCGCTTTTGTTCAGCGTTGTTTCGCCCAACCTTCCTTCCATCCCAAGAGTTTCTAACAATGCAAATATCCGTATACGTTGTCTCGTGGCCTCTGTGGCATAATGCACATAGTAGAAGTAGCTATTTACACTGCTCTCTGCTTATTTTAGCGGATGGTTCTTCGCGAAGAAACCGTCCGCACAGTGGTAATTTTGCTTTGTATACTGCGTATCTGTCACGTGAAATGACACTAACTCGTCTCGGGCTGATCTCCAGGCCTTCGTTTCACCTCTTTCTTTCATGACGTTTCAGTTTTGGACGACTCTGCACCAGGCTCGCATGATGTTGGGGACCCCTCCACAACTAATCTTTACTTGGGAAACATTAATCCACAGGTAAGGCTCGTACTCGTTTAAGATGTTAAAGTGTTTTTATTTTTTTGCCTTCTTTAAGACTAAATGAACAAGTATGGGCTTTTGAGTTAAATCATGCACAGCATTTATCTCCCTGTTTTTCTATAAAATCAGTTTCTTTAGTAGAACTGGGCGATCTACTTTCCCAAATTATTAGTTTTTTTTTAGTTTTTTTTTATTGCATTTATTACAATTTTTTTCTGATATTGCCAGACTGAAACAGTTTATTAACATAAAACCGTGGCTATTGCTGCCCTCCCTGGCTCCGTTTTCAGCCTCTTTGCTCTGTGCTAGTTTTACACAATGAACCATGTCATGTGGAGCACAAATCACTCAAATACTTGCTGGCCAATGACTGGAAACCTCACCCACTTGAGCAGAGGCAGTGAAAGTGATGCGATTGTGATTGTGAGACACTGCAGCAGAGCACACGGTGACACAGCGAAATGTGTCCTCTGCTTTTAACAATCACCCTTGGGCAGCCATGAGAGGTGCCCGGGGAGCAGTGTGTGGGGACTGTGCTTTTGCTCAGTGTCACCTTGGCCACCACTGACCATGTAAAAGAGCAGGCTGTAATAAAAAGAACAAATGATTACATAAATACATATCTATAGTAGTTTTACTTTTCATACTGCTTTTTTCTTCTTTTTGCGTTTTATTTTTGCTAAATATTAGAAATGTTTTGGCACAAATCTGATTCCAAATTTGTCTTTTTTTTTTTTTTTTAAATTTTTATTGTGATCGTGAAAAATGCCGAAGCTGATCACCAAGATGTTATTGTGATCGGCAATCCGGATCGTATTCTTCAGTGTCATTGTTCTATGTTCCACAGATGAATGAGGAGATGCTGTGTCAGGAGTTTGGCCGATATGGTCCCCTGGCAAGTGTGAAAATTATGTGGCCCAGGACTGATGAGGAGCGTGCCAGAGACAGGAACTGTGGCTTTGTGGCCTTCATGACACGACGAGACGCTGAACGGGCGCTGAAGCATTTAAATGGTAAAATGCTGGCACAGTAGTCATATTTTCTTAAGAGACATGGGACGAGTTGCGTCTTTTTGTGTCTTTCAGGCAAGATGATTATGAACTTTGAGATGAAATTGGGTTGGGGGAAGGGCGTGCCCATCCCACCACATCCTATATATATTCCACCATCTATGATGGAGCACACACTGCCGCCCCCGCCCTCCGGCCTGCCGTTCAACGCTCAGCCGCGTGAGCGACTGAAGAACCCCAATGCGCCCATGGTACCTCCTCCCAAAAACAAAGAGGAGTTTGAGAAGGTAATTCATTAACCCAAAGTAGATGGTTTAACTTTCTCAGGTAATTTTGAATTAGCTGTTAATTATCCTGTAAAAGGTTTTTGCAGTCAAGATAATTGTTTTTAGTTTAGTCAATGGTAAGTGATTATTAAATTAGTGTCGAACATAATGTTGAATTGTGTAATGATGGAAGCCCAGTTTTTAAGCAGAATGTAGAGAGACATGTCTTGACGTTGTAAAGAAAATATTGTAGCCACATTGAGTGAAGTTTTAAAACTGACAGCCGTAGAGCACATTTGCTGTTTTATTTAGTACTTTGCTTGTTTTCTTGTTAACAATACTCACATATTCTATGTTTATTATCTGATGTGACTTCATATCCAGACTCTGTCGCAAGCCATAGTCAAAGTGGTTATCCCAACAGAAAGGTACATGTTTTTCTTTCTTCCAAATTAAGATTGATCCTGTAGAATCAATTACATAGATGAATTGGGTGGTGATAAGCTATGGAAGGCTATGGTTGGGGTGAGCAACAGTTGATGGGTGTGGAAGGGTTGTTTTTTTTTTTTGGTCAATGTTCATTTATGCTAGTTATTGTTTCTTAGGCTCTTTTTCCTATACACACACAACCTATTTTTATATAGTTATTCATTTGTTTATTTTTGTGGTCAGTGTTCCATAAGAGTGTGTACGTAGCTGGTATTGTGTTTTATTATGGCCATATTTAATTGATCTAGACAATTAATTTCTCGAAGCTGCAAGTGCTCATGACAAGTCATTAACTAATTAGTCAACAACAAAGAGTACCAGGCTTCTGAGTCAGTTTGTGTTCAATAATTATTTGGCTGCGGGTCTGTTCTAGCTTGCGCAGGGATGTGGTCAGCAGTGTTGCCAGACACTTATTTTTGAGGTATCATACCAGCATCTTAAAATTATTGTATTTTGATCATTTCCATTCTGAATCTTCTTCAATAACACATTATCATAGACTGTGTATATATTATAGGTTATTATCCGACTTTTACCTACACCGAACAGCCCAGAATATCATGTACGTATTGCAACAGCCGCAAGAAGCTTTACTGTTAATTCTAGCTACAGGCTTTAACCACCCAGTAAAACTGGCCCGTTCATATCTGTAAATCTGATGGTGATGTTACGTATGCTCACTCATCATTGTTTCTGTTGTGCGTTATGACGTGTTACATCGTGCATTGATTGCCTGTAAAGGCAAGTGAGACGACTGCATAAAGTGCCAGATGAAAACAGAGATCTGTGCTTTGTTGTGCAAATTAAATGACTTTTACAAGCAATAGGTGGGCTGACAAGTGACTAGTTAAAAGCAGGGATGGATTACGCCTACCCCGGCCCAGGCTCTCCAGAGGTCTGGTGTTCTGCACAAAGGTGCTTCTGAAAATATAGGCTTACACTGGGTTTGGGTTTACCCTGGGTTCTCATGTCTGAATGTTGCCCTTTTATTTCCACAAATTTCACCAGAATTTCTCATTTACGGGTCTTTAAAAAAAAGAAAAAACACAGGGTCACACCCATGGACCCTGCTTGAGAGTAATGTTGATCAGTGTAATTGTATATCAGGCTGTTTATATATCCGAGCCCAAGGGTCAACAAGTTATGTGTTAAAAGTGTGTTGCTGCTCACCTCCCGAGCATGGAAAAAAAGGTCAGGCTCAGCACTGTTTTGTTGGTTGTTTTTATAACTACCGACCCTGAAAAAATGTTAGTGCCCATGATGCCACCGGGATTGAATATATCAAATAATAATATGTTAATATATTATTTTTTAATATATAAACCTGCAGAAATCCTGATTTTTTTGAGTGGATTGCATAACCTTTTCTCAATAACAGAGTAGACAAGATCAAGGTTTCACCCTCTGGCTATTGCTCACTCCAACTGCCCCAGTAGCATGAGCCAAAACCAATACCCAGTCCTGTAGTTTCTGTGACCTTTGACATTGGCCTTGGTGAGCAGCACAAGTTGAACTGTCTGCGGCAGCGAGGGACCTGAAAAGCGTCACTGGATGGATTGGGAAAGTATACTGAATGTTTGCCTGACATTGGTATGATCGGCTCCAGTATGTCATTGTGTGCCACCACAACAGAATCAGTAGTACTGTTTGTCTGGATAGGCTTGTTTTATGTCTTTGGTTTACACACTGTGGGGGGAAAAAAGTTAAAGTAATCTGCAAACACATCTAGACATTGCTAGACACTTCAGTTAACCATTTGGCTTTTAGCGTCAGTCAGTTTTAAATCTTATTGGGGGAAATACACAGCCCGTGTGTGGAGGGGTAAAAAAAACAAAACGTTATCATTATTCTGGATAATTTCTTGACAACTTCAAGCCATTTAAAGAGTCTGAATGAATTTGGACTGAGGTATATGTTCAGTGGAAGTATGCAACAATGTGTTCAATGAGGGACGCTGTCAAAATAAAGGGCCAGAAGGAATAGAGGCCGCTCGATTTGCCCAATTTGACGACAACAAGAGGAAGAGTTGAATTCTAAATCTGATTGGGGCTGTGTTATATATGGTGAAAAATGTAAATCAACCCTTTATTCTGACAGCTGCCATTATCTGTTTGCCCACTTTTTCATCAGTATACATTGATTACCGGTTTGTGTTCTGAATGTTTTGCTTTAACTGTGTTTTTCTCGTAGGAATTTGCTCTGTCTTATCCATCGAATGATCGAATTTGTGGTGCGTGAAGGTCCCATGTTTGAAGCCATGATCATGAATAAGGAAATCAGCAATCCTATGTACAGGTGAGAAGTCAGTGGCCTTGGGGTGTGTCAGCGTGGTCTTGATCCTGCATTGCGATTAAAAATTAATGTTGAAATTTTTACTTGCTTCCTAGATCTAACAGCAGAAAGTTTTTTTTTTTTTTTTTTGTGTGTCTCAAATTAGTTGTGAAATTCTGTCTAATCACTTCTCATGGTTTCTTTCTCTCTGTATCACTCCTTCCCAAGGTTTCTTCCTTTCTTTTTCTCTCTCTCCTAGAGTTTATTTTTTTGTGTGGAGTTTTTTTTCCTTGTGTGCAGAAGGGTCAAGTGTGGGGGTGTCAACTGTAGGGCCTGTCAAAGCCCATTGAGACATACTGTATGTGATTTTGGGCTATATAATGAATGTTGTTGTTTTTCAAACAGGTTTCTCTTTGAGAATCAGAGCCCAGCACATGTGTATTATCGATGGAAGCTTTACTCAATACTGCAGGTATGTTTGCATTCAGTGATTTTATTTGTGTATAAATTTTAGTCTGCTGAATATGGAAAAAAAAAATCTTCAGGGTGAAACCCCTACGAAATGGAGAACCGACGACTTCAGGGTGTTCAAGAATGGATCTATGTGGCGCCCACCTCCTTTGAATCCCTACCTGCATGGCGTTCGTGATGAGGATGAGGAGGAGGAGGAGGAGGAAGATGGCAGCAAGAAAGGATCTCTGAAAGACGAGTGCGTTTCTGCTTTTGTCTGTGTGTTGAATATTACATTCCAGTAAGGAGCATCTCCTCCAGACTTGTGTGTGTGAATGTTTACAGCGAGCGGGACAAGCTGGAGGAGATGCTGCGTAGCCTGGCCCCACGTAAGGGCGATATTGCCGCAGCCATGCTGTTCTGCCTTGACCATGCTGATGCTGCAGAGGAGATTGTAGAATGCATCACAGAATCGTTGTCAATCCTCAAAACACCGCTGCCAAAGAAGGTATGGCTCCTCCTCTACATTAGTCCAGGAGACCAGAATACAGTACGTACTCCCAGCATCATTCATCTTCCACAGATCGCGAGGTTATATTTGGTGTCTGACGTCCTGTACAATTCATCAGCTAAAGTTGCCAATGCATCTTACTACAGAAAATTGTAAGTTCCTCAATGTGCCTCCTTCATATCTTTTTTTTTTTTTTTTTTTTTTTTTTTTTAATTAATTTATTCAGTTAATGTATTCACAATTTTTTCTCCCTCATTTACAGCTTCGAAACAAAGCTTTCCCAGATATTTGCGGATCTTAATTCCACCTACAAAACGATACAGGGCCATCTGCAGTCTGAACATTTCAAGGTATTTTGGGTACTGTGGTACTTTTTTTTTTCTTTTTTGTCCACCAGTAACTGAATTTTCAAGGTGGAAAAAGCATTAGGAATGTGAGAAACTTTCCCCCCTAAGGCGACAAAATTCAGATCAGACAGTTGAGCTGCCGCTCTCTGAACAGGCTAGGGGAACTTGTGTAATGTTAATACTATCTCACAAAGTGAAATTTCAGGGGACCTTTAATAATTATCTACATTTTTAGGTCTGACCAGACAAAACATTTTAATTTAATGCATCCCCTAGCAACGAGTGATGACATGCTTTCGGGCATGGGAGGACTGGACGGTGTACCCTGACCCCTTCCTGATCAAGCTACAGAACATCTTCCTGGGCCTGGTGAGCCATGGCAGTGCAGCACCAGAAGTTCCAGAGGCTGTGTCTGAGGTAATCAAAAAACTGAAAGATTAAAAAATGAAGTGAAAGTGAAGTGATTGTCATTGTGGGTAGTAGCCTAGAGTGTAACACACTTCCCTATGATCCAGAAGAACACAGTCACAGGTTCAAACCCCATTTACTACCACTGTGTCCGTGAGCTTATCCCTGAGTGTCCCTTAACCTGGACTGTCCCTGTAACTACTGATTATAAGATACTCTGGATAAGGGTGTCTGATAAGTGCCGTAATAGTGTTTTAAAGAGATTAAAAGGGTCTGGTAGAATTAAGGGGTCCTTACTTCTCCTTTTGCATAATTTCATACTTCTAATCTTTCTTGTCTATGAGACATTATTACGTTCTTTTATAATGTTCTAACTGGGTCTCGATAAGGCCTTAGTACACTGGAACACAGTGGCTGTAATCCCTGCTTTCAGATGTGTTCAAGGATTTTAAAACCACAAATGTGACTATTAAATGCCCCTATCCTCATTTCACCAATGAAGCATAAGTCATTGGAACAATTGAGGTTGTGGGTCTTAAGAAGAGTAACTCAATTTTGTAGTTATTCATTAATGTAAATTAATGTCCATATGCTGTTTTTTTAAGCATGCAGACCCTCCAGAGAGTATGGATGGTGTCCCAATAGTTGAGGAGGATGTGGATGGTGCACCTTTAGATGATGTGGATGGTGCTACTATCGATGGGATGCCCATTGATGGAGGCCCACTTGATGACCTGGATGGAGTGCCAATAAAGGGGGTCGAGGATGACCTTGATGGCGTACCCCGTAAGTATCAGCTGTGAAGTTGCAGATCTACATGTGTTGAAAGCAACTGCACTGTATGGTTCAGGATGCTTTTTAATATCGCGATCATGTGACCAGCAGCCATGACACAAAACTAATGACTTTAAAAAAAATATCGATGAGTGATTTTTTTCGACTGATTTATGTATTCTGTTTCCAGCGCCTTTCATGGCTGCTGTGCTGTGAATCACTTTCACATTTTGGTCAGATGCACAGAGAAGCAGCCCCATTCGTTGTAGCCCACAGTCTGAAGTTATATTAATGTGTAGAAGTGAAAGTGATTCACACGGTGTACACAAAGAAATGTGTCGTTGGCATTTAACCATGAAAAATGACTGGGCAGTCATGAAAGGCACCAGGGTAGCGGGGGCGTACTTTGCTCAAGGTGACTTCAGTGGCACCATGGCAGGATTTGAACCTGCTACCCTTCAATTGCGAGTCCAGATCCTTACCCACTAAACCACCACTGCCCTCTGAAACAGCAGTGCAGTTATGTGTGGAATCGTATTATTTCTTTTGAAACTGAAGTCAGTGTAATTTGTAGTAGATCGGAAGGCGGGCTTTAAAATGGCGCCATCAAAATGGGAAGCAGTGGATGGTGCAGCTCTCGAAGCTCAAGGTAGGCATCTTGGTCACTTTTCTCTGGACTGCCATTTAAGTGCTGGTTTTGCCTGAGCTGCACTTATTGTTTTTTTTCCTAGCCATAACCACATCAAAATGGGAAATCTTTGAGCTCCCAGAAGAAACAGAGAAAAATAAAACCAGGTGTGTAAAATGTCTGCCGTGCTGCTTCAGCCCAGTTCATGAACTGAATACATTTTCATTCATTAAATGGTAACTAATCTGTTTTTTTAACTTGAAAACAGCAACAAATACGCTTCAAACAGTTCACAGTCCATAGAACTCCAGACGGACTCCAATCCCATCAAGGAACATTCCTCTGACTCCAAGTCCACAAAGCTCTCAGAGATGAGCGAGGAGAAGCGGGCCAAGCTACGAGAAATTGAGGTGTGTCTTCCTCCGCCTGCAAAAGTAAATCCTCTTGTTGAGGGAGTCTTTTGCTAATTGGACCTTTTTTGTGTTTTTACAGCTGAAGGTGATGAAGTACCAGGATGAACTGGAGTCAGTAAAGCGACCCAAGAGGTCTGGACCGAGCATCCAGGAACAAGTGGAGCTGTACCGGGACAAGCTGCTGCAGCGGGTCAGTCCTGCTGTTTGATTTGTTGGCTTGATCAGAGGTGACATTGCTGTTATGTTAACATGGATATCTTTACAAAAGGAAAAAGAGAAAGAAACTGACAAAGACAGTGAGAAAGAGAAGAAAGACAAGGAAGAAAAGAAGGCAGATGTTCCTGTGAAAGAGAAGGGAAAGGAGGATGCAACACCCAGAAAAGAAAAGTAAGATGTGTAAATAAAATGAAGACATTATAAAACACATTTCGGGGACTATTTTCAAACCGGTGTCGCTTGCTGGTGTAAAGTCCGTATTTACAGGATAAGGACAGTGGTCACCTTGTGGCATGGGTGAAAATAATTGGGCTCATCCCATTTAAACTGTTAAAAAAAAAAAAAAACATAATTGAAGATCGTGTTCTGGGTGACAAATAATTAAACACCAACCAAAATGGTGGCTGCTGCTTCTGATGGATACATATAATAGCTAAGTATTCGTCCATTTAAGTAAATCTTGAGGATCTAGCAGAAAAAAAAATAGTGTGACCGTTAGTGTCGTAGTGTGTAGCACTGCAATTAATGCTAGTTTAAAAAATAATGCACATCCATTTAAGAAATCACATTACATACCTGGGCTCCATTTTGTAAATGAATTGTATTTGTGAAACCAAATGGCTGAGCCGGTTCATATACTAGAGCATTTTCAAACATGCACGTTTGCCCGTTGTCAGGAAGAGGAAACACAGTCCTTCCCCCAGCCCCACCCGCAGCAGCAGCAGTCGACGAGGTCGTTCATCATCGCCGCGCTCCGAGCGATCCGATAGGTCCTACCACAAGGACTGCTCTCGTTCGTCCTACAAGGACTCACCCCGGGACAGCAGCAGCAGGAAGTCGTCGAAAAGGTAATGGAATTAAGCTTGGTTAAACACAGTAAAGGTGAATTAAAGGTTCGATTCATGTTTGAATATTGAATCTTGTCGACGGGACGTGTGGTCACTGGTCAGAAATAAATCAGGCACCTTCCAGTGCTTTACTGGAATAGCTTTGTAATTCAGACATAACTTATTAATGTTTTTCCACCTGAAAACCATTTTTGAACATTCCTCAATGTTTTTTTTTTCTTTTTTTAAAGGTCTCCTTCTCCACCTAAAACTCCAAAACGGTCTCATCAGTCAAGATCAAGAACACCATCTAAAAAGTCATCAAAGAAGTCCCGATCACAGTCGCGATCACCCCACCGGTCTCACAAAAAGTCCAAAAAGAGTAAACATTGAAGCAGTGGAAGATTCTTCAGTTCTTCAGAGTGGTTGTTTTATAATGTAAATTAATGTGTTTCCTGGTGGTGATGACATTAGGAAAGTCACTCTTCTCTGTCCCCTTGTTTTAATTATTTTTTTTTGACGGGGCTACGTGAAAACAAATGAGAAATAAAAATGTGCGTTTATTTTTCTCCAGAATGTTTTGTGCGCGTCCTATTCCTTATCAGTCCTTTTTGAAAATTCCAGAACAGTAATGGTTAAGTAAATTTCAATTTGATTAATGTGACCTAGTATGTTACATATGTACAAAAAATACAATATGCTCTGTGTGTGTCTAAGATGCAGTACAACCAGCTTTTTCATTAAACCTACAGTTTTGTGTACCAGTTTCTCCTCGCACGTTCATTACAAGGACGAAGGGGGAAAAAACACTCTTCAAACTGCTTTCTGGTATGTTTCATAGGTCTGGTGGCCATTATAGACACCTCTGATGGAACGGTGGGTTTGAGAGATCAGACCCAATGGACACTTATAAGGAAGGGGGTGGTGAACCCTGTTTTACTGGCCAAAGACTCGTGTAGGTTTTAAAATAATTTCCTCTGCAATATATTGTGAGACGGAGACAAAAAAAAATATATTCAATATTGCACACGCTCATTTATTCATCTCATTCTAGACATGCTTACCTATGTGTGTATGTATACAACTGTACTGCATACATACATAGTGTATGTATACACCTAGGCACACACATAATTAAACATGTATAATTGTACATATATATTTATATAATCCTATAAATTTACATGTACATACATTTATAAAGGAGCACACAGTGCACTCTCACAGTCACGCCACACACACAATGTGTCTGAGCCAATGTTGGTTTTATGTACACACTTATATGCCTACAGTCATCTCAAACACACGCGCGCATTTCCCAAACATACTCCAGACGTAAAACAAAACGTTTCCTACCAGAACAACACCAGGTTGCAATGTTGGACACTTCTATTCATTTCCAATAGTTCTTTAAAGCTGAGAATCGAATGTAAAAAGGAAGGGGGAGGGGGAGGGGGGGGGCAAAAACAAAAGGCATAGTGCTGCATTATCTGGTCCTCAATGCAGGTAAGTGGTAAATTTGCATAATGTGTACAGGTTTCAGGACTCCACAACCCCCACTCCCTTTTACTTTACTCGCTTTTTTTTATGGAACATTTCCTCATCTTTTTTTAAAATTTTTTTTTATATATAAACAAAAGAACCTAAAACTACAGACAAATTTCCCATCCGCAGCTTCTACTGCCAATGGAGTTTTGACATCAAGCTGTACAGCGCAGTCAAAAAACATACTTACATCTGAGCTCATTTTACAGGTACAGCCATAATCAAGGCACAAAGATCTACAAGTAGATTTTTTTTAATCTTTCAATAAAGATGTACAAAATAATATTACATTTTACTTACAGTCTGTACAGGATAGATCAACCTTGCACAGTCTGTACAAGTTAGGAAACCAAACAGTAATAGGACATTAAACATATTAACATGTTTTTACTTTTTAAAACTTAAAAAAAAAACAAAAAAAAAAACAGAATAGAACAGAACAGAAGGTTGTTTTTGTGGATGATCCGGTGAGTGTGGAGTTATTTCATCCTCTCAGACACCAAGAGCTGAAAGCTATGGCTGCTTTAAGGCCGGGATAATCGCTCTGGAGTCTGATTCCAGGTCACTTATCACCCCGTTCCATCAGGTTTTGGGTGGCGGACAAAAAGCAAAGTCGCCAACGTTTCAATCAAAAAGTAAAAAGTAAATAAATGTCATGCTACATTGTGTGTGGATTTAAAAAAAAAAAAAAAAAAAAAAAGTTTCCTGTTCTCTTCCTTTAAAACCTGATGCAAAAAGTGCATTGTTTCTTCCTTCTCCATAACTTTTTCCCCTCCTCCTGTCCGATATTTCCCCTCTTCTCTCGAACGAGTTGAGCGAAGAAAAGAGAGCAGCTGTAAACCTTGGAAGGTTGTCGAAGGTGAAGATACTGCTGATTGGACAGACAGGGGGCCGCTTCACGGCCCACATGGTCCTCCTTCTGACAAACCAGACCACTCAGCCATTGGTAGCTCAAGTCTGTCCAAGTTCGATGACATCACAAATGAGAAGTAGTACTACGGAAATGAATAATTATAACAATAGTAATAGTAATAATAGTAATAATAATAATCATAATGAGGAGGAGGAGGTAGCCAGAGGCTTAATGGAATGGCAGAAAAACAAAGGCATTCAAAGCAGGACCAAAAAAAAGAAAAAAGGAGGATTTGACACTCTTCAGTAGTACTTATCCTTGATTCACCAATGAAGGACACAGTTTGGGGGTTTATTTTCCTTTGGCTTCCACTTTTCGGAAAAAGCAGAAAAGTATGCAGGGCGTCAGCGTCCTCATCACAAAAGTTCATACTGCCGCAGGTGCATTCTCTGAATAATGTCCCGACAGTCATTAAAGACCCGGCGGATGTTCTCAGTGTCCACAGCACAGGTGAAATGGGGGTAGCAGTAGTGCCTGCTATCAACGCTTGCTGTACTGATCCTCTGTAGCCAAACACACACACCAGATAAAGACAGTGGTCATGCTAACGTATAAATATTACACACACACACACACACACACAAACAAAAGCCACATCATAGGGATGGATGCCTCATTAGCAACCTTTCCTACTACTGACATACGTCCTACACAGAAGCAGGTAAACGTGTATGGTGCGATGACAGGAAATGGGGGATATTTTACCAGAAACTCATCTCGGATGAAGAACTTTGCTCTCGTCACTCTCGGGTCTTCTCCAGGCTCAGGGGTTGCTGTAAGCAGAAAATGAAAAAGGGGTGCTGTATTATATACACATCAATGTGGCAATAGAAAAAATATAAATACATAATTTCTGCACAGAATGCACAGTATTAAAATGATACAAACCTCCATTTGGTAAGGTGTAGCGTGCATATTCAGGGAAGTAATCTTCAATTTTGGATTTCCCAGCTAAGACTTTCTCAGCCAACATGTCCTGCTTGTTTAAAAATAATATGACTGATATAGTCCTCAACCACCTAGAAGGAAAGAGAAGGAAGTCGGTGAACCCTCCCCTCTGGACCCCAAAATGAGACACTCACCAACCCACTTGAAAATTTGGGAATAACCTCATCCACACACCTGTTATTCCAGATACTCCGGAAGAGATCCAGGGCTTCTCGTAGTCTGTTGGTGTTGTTGTCTTCCCTTATTACCATGTTGTAGCTGCTGCTTGCAACAACAAAGATGATGGCAGTGACATCTGCAGGGGAGTAGAAGACGCGTTTAACATTGCAATAACTCACGTGAGCTTATGAATACATTTGAACCTCAGTTAAGTCACCGCATTGAGGACTACTGTTCATGGTTCTTACCATTAAAGCACTGGATCCATTTTCTCCTTTCATCTCTCTGGCCACCAACGTCAAACATACTGCAGGAGAAGGGACACAAAAAAAAAAAAAAAAAAAAAGCCAGATCATTGCTTAAACATCAGGAAGGACAATTTACAGTGTGCTGGTATAATAGGAGTCAGTTTTTATAAAATGTCATGCAATATTGTTACACTGCTAGAGAAAGAGACATTGGGAAGTCTGCAGGGAAAAAACAGATGAACTTACTGAAAATTAACTTTGTCTACTTGGAACCGTGTTTCAAAAATCCCTGAAGTCAATACTCTGCAACGTAGCAAATCCTGGGGAAAACAGAAGTGAAGGAACATGAAAGTAGCTACTTGAGTCAAGAACTAGTTAAAACAAATTAAAGAGATTGCAACTTACCTGATCTGTTGGGGTGTAGTCACTTTGTCTAACGGCATCGATTCGGTCCAAAAAACTACAGAGGAAGAGGAAATTAAAAAGCTCAGTAAATCTTAGCCATCAATCACCATCACTGATCCTGAATTAGGCCATACAGGCAAACATTACAGGACGCAGCCACCAGATGGCGACGTATAAATTCCCAGTTCCTTGAGGTCTGTATCGTTTTAGAAAGACTACCAGTGAATTTGATGCAATTTCCACATCATGGAATCACACACACAATTCACAGAGAACAGATTTTTCATTGACATTTACAATCCTTCATATTGCATAAAATGCAGATTTAACAATTTATGATAAGTAGTTTGATTAAATTTAGTATGTACACCCCTTTTCTTACATTCACAAGAAGTCAATAATCATTATGAACAGGACAGTCGTGCATGCCTCTGCATCCCGACACACCAGCCGATATGAAACTTCAGTGTCAAGATTTGTGACCCAAATCCCCTTAACATTTACAAATCATTCCACACACACTTTAAAATGTACAATACTAAAAAAATGTGTGAAGAAACAGGTGGTTCCTGACCTCAAGACCAGTGATGTTAGTGGTGGTGCAGGCACCAACATCAGGGCAGTGAACAGTGAATGTATAAAAACTGAATTAAAATGAGGATTAATGGGCTCAGAACAGGTACAGTGGGAATAAAGAGTTGAATTTGCATTGAATTGCTACTTCTGTTTTTAAACCATTCAGTCATAAAAAATGCTATTCCATTCAAGTGAAATTGTCAAATTTATATTTATTTTCATATTGACTTTATAAAACATGAATCGGCAGAAAGACTGTAGATTAGAGCAAGAATCACTTTTAGCCATTTTTAATTTGACAGCTAATTGATTTCTTAGAATTACTTTAAGCTGTCGAATATAAGAGAACATTTAGCATTTAAGATATACAGTTAAACTGGACCATAAAACAATGTTAGACTATACATAAGCAGCCCCTGTTCTATAAGTACCATTCCTCTACAAAAATAGCCGTTTCCCTGACCAAACGGTTATATTTACCAGGCTCTTTGTGACCACCATGTGACAAGGGCTATTGATGGAACTCTGGAGCCAAAAATACCCCGGCATGCACAGCAGTGTGCAGTCAACGGGTTGGACAAAGCAGAGCTGTGCTTTCTTCAAGACATTTTATGTTAAATTTACAGGATTTTTAAATACACTTTAATTAATTCCCTCACAATACAGTCAAAGTTATATTTATAAAGGATTATGTTCATATGTATATGGATTACATTCTTGTTAGGAGCATGTAAAATGACGCTCCTATAGACAGGCCAGTGCTTTACTGGGACGTTTGGTTACGTTTCTGCGTGCTGCATGCGAGTGAAACTGGTACCACAGATCAGCTGAGGCTCAAAGGGCCAGCAGGAACAGGCCGACACTCTCGTCATGTGGCCACACGTGGCCCAAATCACATGTGACCTCCATTACAGAGCGCTAAGTGCACAAAGACACCTCGGGGAGATTTGGGGGCGATGGGGGAAGAGAGAGGGGGGAGAGAAGTAAATAAAACGTTGGGAACAAGAGTCACCGTCATCTGGAACGGGGCGTCTGGCAGGATCCGGCAGTGGCATGAAAGTCCCTGTCTGGTACATTATCCATCTCAAGTTGGGTAACAATTGATCAACTGAATAACTGATTTGACTTGACACGATGGAAATACAAGTATTCAAGTATAATGAATGAAAAGTCAATCTGTGTGGAATAAAATGAATCAGGACAATGCAGAAAATTATTTCATCGTTTCCTTGTTCTTCTCAGCGAGAAATAAATAAATATAGACACCAGACAACCTTCATGTCATTGACCGCCTGCCAGGCCTCATGTGCTCATTTGATAATTGGGTTGACTTTTTACAAATAGTAGTTTCTCTTTAATTAGCTATGGCCTTGACCAGATCAATAGTTTCCATATTTTGAGCAGCTTGCTGCAACATAATGGCCCAGAGAGTCACTCAGATCCGAACCCTCTAACTCAGTCAGCCGCTCTTCCTCAAAATCATATTTCAGGTGAACGTTTGCAGCACTAACACTGTAGATCAGTGGTTCTAAACCACTTTTTTCCCCTGAAGCCCCCCCACCTGTGCCCAAGACCAGTCAGGACCCCACCAAGCCCAATTCCCTACAGGACTATTTGGGAGTTTGGGTGAGTTATTGGGATTTCATACAGTTAATGTTTACTAATATGATTTTGGTAACGTGCCATTTCTTTGGGGTGCGGCACAGCCTCCATGTGCTCACCAGAGGTAGCCTGACTGCCATTAGGTACTGAGATGAGATCCTCAGACCCCTTGTGAGACCATATGTTGGGGCTGTTGGCCCTGGGTTCCAGCTAATGCAAGACAATTCTAGACCTCATGTGGCTGGAGTGTCAGCAGTTCGCTCCATCCACCAACGCCATGTTGCACCACAGACTGTCCAGGAGTTGGTGGATGCTTTAGTCCAGGTCTGGAAGGAGATCCCTTGCAGGGAGGTCATACAGGCATGTGGAGGTCACACACACTACTGAGCCTCATTTTGACTTGTTTTAAGGACATTACATCAAAGTTGGATCAGCCTGTAGTGTGATTTATCACTTTAAATTTGAGTGTGTATCTGTATATACAGATACATATTTATCTTATGTTTTTGCTGCTATTACCTTCTGCTTCTGTCCACTTTCTGCCGTGACAAGTGCAATTTCCCACTTGTGGGACTAATAAAGGTTTATCTTATCTTATCTTAAATCCAGACCTCCATGGGTTAATAAATTTCATTTCCATCGATAAGTTTTGAGTCATCACATTCAAGTATGTAAAGAACAAAGTATTTAATAAGAATATTCATTCATACCCACCTTTATTTTTTTGAGCAGTGTATATTAGGGGTGTTGTAAAGAATCATGACCAATGCATCGCGATGCAGACGTAGATGATTATGAATTGATGCAGTGCAGAACGTAACAGATTATATCTTAATGAGGTTGTTTTGTGATTTCCTGGCGGTGTTATAAAAATTCTAGTTAAAAAGTTGTGCTGGTACTGACCGTGGCGGCCTGATCTGAGTACAGCACCACTCTGGGTAGGAGTTTGGCCACGCCCACATGGAAATGAACGCCCTCTGAATGCCATACATGTTTTTGCTACACTTTGTAGCGGCATTCAATTGTGGTTTCACTTGCTAGTTCACTTGCCGCTGTTTAATGTTTTGCAATGCATGCAGCATTTATTTACCGGCGAACGAACGCTGAGCTGAACGCTTGCGTGGGTGCTGTGATTTGCTCCATTTACATTTACAGCATTTATCAGACGCCCTTATCCAGAGCGACTTACAATCAGTAGTTACAGGGACAGTCCCCCCTGGAGACACTCAGGGTTAAGTGTCTTGCTCAGGGACACAATGCTAGTAAGTGGGGTTTTGGTTCTTTGGGTCTTCTGGTTCTTCTGGTACGCTACTACCACCCGTGAACTGCTCCAATGAGCAGTAAAATGGTCTGTGTTCAGTCCATGCTCACAAACGACAGACAAACGTTTGGTTCATACTAGGGCTGTCCCAAATTATTCTCTTTTAAACGTTTAATCTAGCGATTATTTTTTACAATGAATCAATGCATCTAACAATTCATTTTTCATAATTATTTCAATTTGATTCAATTCTCGATTACTTCCACATTAATTGACTAATATCGCTATTTACACATTCTAATTTAGAGATCAGAATGAAAAAAAAAATTCCAATGCATGTTTATTCTCTTAAACTAAAAATTATTCAATTCAATTAAAAAGATGATTTTGGTGTAATGAAAAGATGAAAAGATCATTTTGGTGACACCCCCAATATCAGTCTCCAACATCAAGTAAAAATTACTCAATAACTTCTTCTCAATAATTAAGTACGGCCACATCTTTGATGAACACATGCTTTTATTGCACTGAAACTTGTCAGTCGCACTCACAAGCGCCGCCATCTTTGTTTTTGGATCCAACACCTCAATGCGATGCATGATGTTGAACACAGGGACGGCTCTGGTTCAGATGCTGTGTGAACGAGGCCTTAACGCTCATCTCACTGACTATGTTAAGTAATGCACAAACACTGATGGAATGAATCACGATGCATCGATAATTGAGGTATTGACAATCGTAATTTAATTGTTAGACCAGTGAAGGTTCAGACATCTAATACACAAATATATATATATATATATATATATATACACACACACACACACACACACACACACACTACAGCAGCATGTAGCCAGGTCTCATAAATCCGGTAAATGAAATATATACTACATTTAATTATAATTCTGTTTAAACTGAAGGCAAACATGCATTTCATTTGATCATGGCCTCTACTGCAGAGCAAAAGCTCTCATTTACACAAATTTAAATAACCTCGCTTTTGAATTCTAGTGCGCTCACTTCAATTTAAGTGAGCAAATTGCAAAGAGCCTCAGATTGGTTCATTACAGCCGTGATGGTCCATCTTCACTGGTGCAGTGAAAACCTTCTGGTTTCTAACAAGCACGCATCCCCTGGTTGTGGTAAATATGTCACTGCGTCTCAGAAGGATCATCAAGGATGAGTTTAATAAGGCTGGATGGACTGTCTAACATATTACTTCACTTCGAGAAGCACAATCTCAGCGGGAAAATCTGTAAGGAGAAGATCATTCTAGAGAAGCCTGTTGGGGCAGTTTTATGATCTGGGGTTGCTTCAGTTGGTCAGGTCTGGAAGTCAGCTGAGCACGATTCCCAGTCAATGGCATTTTCTTTCCAAAATGACAATGCCAGGATTCATGGGGACCTCGAAGTCAAAGCTTGAGCTGAATTTTATCTCGAAAACCCACCAGCCCGAGACCAGACATCAGCGGTGGGACGACACCCTCAACACAGGATGTGTTGCTTTTCTGGGACTGTACAGTCTTTCTCAAGGTGTTATGATGACAGAATGCAGATCAGACAAGGCAAAAGTGGTTGCCATCCTTCCATATTGGAGTTGGATAATCATTAACAAAATTTAGTTTGGTGCAACACGCATCATGTTGCAGTGCCATTCTGTACAAACAGCAGAAATTAAGCAGAATTCCAGCCTAAGAGAAGTTCTGTTTTCAATAATCTTTTAATCCATCCTTATCAAATCTTATGTAGGAGCCATCTTACATGTTTTAAAAAAGGATGAAACACCGGTCGTTGAAGGTAGCACCTGCTCCGCCATCCTCCTCCTGATGGAACAGGTCTACTCATTGAAAGTGACTGTTCTAGTCATTGTGAAACACTGCAGCACAGCACACGGTGACACAACGACATGTGTCCTATGCTTTTAACCATTGGCCTCGGTGAGCAGTGGGCGGGGATAAGGATAAGGACAAGGAAGGTGCTATTCTTTGGTTATGAGTCTGCTTCCGTATCCGCTAGGCCATATCAGGTAAAAGCACAAGAAACTTTATGCAAAGTTCATAAAAGATCCCAGGCTAGGATCTTCGAGAGCCCACGTGTCCATGTGCAAGTTGGGTGCAGTATGTGGTCACCACTCAAATGACAAACTTTAAAAGGGAAAGGGAACCACTGATGTACGATTAACCCTGAAGGACTCAGAAAGTGGATTTCGGCTACAACAACGGCAACAACTTTGGTACTTTTGCAGTACATTTCTTAAGCACTGAAAAACGTACTCTCTCTTTCAGTGCCCACTTCAGATGTCACTTCCACAATGAAACACAACTGATCTGATTCGTCTGAATCAAAACGTAATGATGTTGTGCCACGCAGGGCTTTCTTTGTAATGGAGAGAAAAACGTACGCTATACACTACACATAGTGATAAAACTCAGTCTAGTGGCTGACCTAAGAACCAGAAGTCCCGGGTTCAAATCCCACTTACTACCATTGTGTCCCTGAGCAAGACACATAACCCTGAGTGTCTCCAGGGCGGGACTGTCCCTGTAACTACTGATTGTAAGTCACTCTGGATAAGGGCGTCTGATAAACGCCATAAAATCTAAAATATCAATGTACTCAGTATACGGTGTGACCGCTTCGTCATTTATCTGAATATGTAATGAATATGCAATGAGGGACGGGTGGAAATTCTTTAAAATGGAGTAGAAAGTGATGTAAATATTACTTCTCCCAAGTCACACTAAAAATAAGCCTCCCCACACACACACACACACACACACACACGCGCCTTTTGTGCTTTGTGGCTCACCTTCTTGCATTGACCTTCCTCTGTTTACAGCGGACTGCCGGGATACTCAGTTTGATTGGACGGGCGCACACGTGATTCAGCACCAGTTCCTGCTCTGCAGTGCTGCTTCTAAAAATAGCCGCAGCTTGCCCTGGCTCCACTGCTAGTTTACATAAGCCTTAAAGGGGGAGGGCAGGAGGAGGCTGGGGGGGGCACAGACAACGGCGGCAGCAGAATCTCCACACTGACCGGCCACCACCACAACTGCGTTCGGCCATTCGAGGCCCGCATGTCATGCGCCGCGCGGAGGAGGCGAACAAGCGTGCGGCGTCCCCAGTCAGCCACAACATTAAAACCACGGACAGTCTGGTTATGGCAGCATTTTGCAAAAGAGGAGGGCATATTAGACAGCCAGTTTTGTTCAGCAGAAAGTATGGCGCGACTACACAAACTGTGATGTAATACTGGGTCAAGGAGGACCCAAAATGGCAGTACCCTGGACTGCAGGTTAACCGGAGCCAGAATCAGAATCATGTATGTTGCAAGGGGGTAACGGGGGTAAACGAACCAAGATATTGTCTCAAGATATTTACTCGAAAATATAATTTTTGTTATTGTAAATATGAAAACCGGCATGTCCTGATCGATTTGATGCGTTACTTCTTAAATTCATGTCATTTTACCTACATTACCACGGTGTTACATGTGTGTGAATTTGGTTCCACATTACGTTATTCAATACACATGCCACTACCCCCCTTACTCATCAGCAAAGTATGTAAACGCGACAACGTATCAACGTATGTACATAAAGTGCAAAAGTGGGGCGTATGACATCAGACCAAGCATTTTAGTGATATGGAGCAGCGCATCGAACAGTCTGAATGGTGGTCCTGATGAAGAGGTGATAGAACGTGTACTGCAGCCACAGCGGCCAGAATCCCCATGCTGACCTCTGCACTCCACAGAAAGCTCCAGACTGGCATCAGAACTGGACCATGGAGCAAATGGAGGAAAGTGGCCTCGTCTGTAGGTCACGTGGACCGTCTTTAGGATCCCACGGACAGCCTGGTAACATCTTGGTGTCAGATACCACAGAACACCTTGAGGGATCTAGTGCAGCCCATGGCTAAGGAGGTCAGAACATTGGTGTATAATGTGAACCTGCTTGCAAAGGTTTGATTCTAAAATGTACTGGATTTTATTCACTCTCATTAAAATGGCCACTTATAGGAATAGAGACAATGACTATTTTTGGAAACATCACTTTAAATCACATAATTGTTTCCAATTTGGAATGTTAAATGAAAAAGCACCCAGCATCTTCTTGACAACTTTTCAGAGACCCAGCGGTGTCGTTTACGGTCACTCTTTTTAAGTCACATTAGCGGCTCACATTACTGTTATTTTTCAGTTGTTTGCTCAAAGTGTCTCACGGCCTCCCTGAGTGGGATTTACCCATGTTGACGGTTTAACCGCGGTTCCATTATGGGGGGTACTTGGGTTGATCATACCACGGCAGATCTTAACTGAGACAACATCCAGTTGTTCCAAAATGAACTTTATGGCTGTGAAGAAAACCGGGCATACTAGGGGTGTAGACCAACAATGTTTTCTTTTCAGATGCGAGTACAGAGCTTTTTAAAAACTAGACATTTTAGGACATAATCATAACCAGAACTCTTGATAAATCCGATTATGAGACAATTAACTTTTTCACTTTTAAGTTGTACTGACTGTACAGATCAATAAATATGAAATGTCTTCAGAGGAACAGACAAAAAAAATGAGGTTAATGAGGTCTAGCTCAAGACATCTAGAACAGCATGTGCCGATGAAATACCATGTAGATAACATTTCTTGTTCAAAGAAGTTACAATATATATATGATTGTGAGGGATTTTAAGGGCCTTTGCCAGCCTAAGTCAATGACAATGGCAGCCATTATGTGTTCAATAAAACAGTGAAGGACGGTCAGTAGCCCCTTTCTATTTTTCAGCCCAGAAGCAAGGGTCCTGTGACCTGGACGCCATGTACTCCAACAGAGCTGCTTCAGTAGCACCTCTTTCTAAAAACTACACCTAGTTACTTCTTTGCCTTTTTAGACCAATTCATTTAATTCTTATGGATGAACTTCCCAGGATTTGGGGGGAAAAAAATAATACATTCGGCCTCCTTCACAGTCCAAAAAATAAATAACCCCCTCTTCCCTCAATCACTTCAGGATTCGACCTTTGGCATGTGGTACAATACAGGTATTAAATCAAAGATCTACTTGTGAATGGTGTGATTGATGCCTTTTTTATTAAATTCTCTTCTATCTTCATGATTTACCTCAGTCATATTTATTTTGTTACTTCTAAATCTGTAGTTTTGTTTCTGAAACATTTCAGGGTTTTCCTCTCCTTCCTCAAAAACCTAATAGTACAAGGAGTAATCTCAACAGTTTACAACTTTATTTTATCCTTGAACTAACTAAAGTTAAATTACTATGGGGATGTGCATTATGTTTGCAATTCACTCTGGAAATATGGGATCAGTTCATGTGCGTGGTCATTGGACTGATCCAATTAAAAGCTGTACATACGACTCACCTATCAAAAATGACCACTCTGCTCTGTATAGCCGGATGTGGCTGATGAGTGTGAGAAGTGTCACAGATCTCCCTGCAATCTGACCCACGTTTTTTCCTCTGCCTAAATTTGTTTTCTTTTTGGCATCATGTCCAAGATTTACGGGTTGACCATGCATCCCTCTCCATTGACCGCAATTTTTGGCATCACAGATGTTTCTCTCCCTCTCCAAAGACAAACTTCTGTGTCTTTGATGGCCAGACGTACTGTATTGCATCACTAATGCTCCCACTACTTCACATGTTCTTTATGGAGAACCTTGAGAGGCTCAACCATTTGATCATAAATGTCAACCTCTCATTTCCTTTGTTAATGTGTATATTTGTATGAATATGGTCTTGTGAGGTCTGACTATCACTTCTCACTCAATTTTGGTTTATTCCATGGTGCTTTGATTGGATGGAGCCGGGGTGGTGTGGGTTATGGGTTTTATTTTACACTTTATAACTAATATTTAATATGTTTTTGTGTTTTTCTTGTTTTGCATTAAACTATTCCAATCAAACAATAAATAACAAACTACACCAAAAACAAAACATTGCATAAGAAAGCATTGCAAGACATTGTATTTTAAGCAAAAGATCAAAGAGGTATTACTTTTAAAACTGCTCACTCAGACAGCCGGTGTAAAATATTTTCAAATCATTCTGTAATCAATACTAGCCCTTAAAAAAAAAAAACATATTTTACACCTTCCGAACATAGTCATAGAGTTATCCATATCCTATCCTATGACAAGTCATACACGTCACCCGACTGCATACCATCTGCAATCACATCTCACAAATGAATTAAATTAGCGATTCTTTTGTTTTAATAAAATATTGTTCTGTGAAGCACACTAATCACCTGTAACTGAATAACACTAATATCAAATCAACACATACTATATGTATGCCTAAAACAAAAGTGTGATTCTCAGGCCGTAGTGATTGGCGAGTGGCTTAGCGCGGTCAATAGGGACATGCACTTTGGCGCAGACACAACTCTCAATCGGCTCATGCTAATTTTCATTTGCTCGACTCATGAGTCATCTATTATTAGAACAAACCAACTACACAATTAGCCTATGAAATATTAATAGTAAGGGCCGCATCAATTGAAAATAATGCTCAAGCTAGGCAACAGCAAGCTGGAACAACAGTCATTCCTTTAATCACGCGTTACGTATCAAGTCACAAGCAACCAAAGGCACAAGCGCTGGCAGGCATCGAATGAGGCTGAGTGGAAACATCTTTGTCCCTGTTCTGATAAACAAACTGAACTCTTGGGGAGGGAAAAGTACATAAGTAGTAAAAGGAAAAGATCAAGAACAAGCTTGTTTCCGCAGTCAAAAGACACCCATGGAAATCACAGGTCAGATTTGAAAGAGCATTAAATTAACATTACAGAGACTGGCCAGTGTGGTTTTTGTCAAATTTGAGCTTGGCTTTGAGGCTTAGTTGCTGGTGAAAATTCACTCTCTCAGTTCCTATATTCCCGCTAGTATTAGTTTGGATTAACGAATCCCGATTCATGGTGCTAGTAGCTATTGCCTGTCACTGGGACACATGTCTCATAGATTCTTCCTGTGTATGTCCCTGTATGTACAGTAAAAGGCCAAACGTTTGGACGTATCTTCTCATTCTATGTGTTTTCTTCATTTTCATGACCATTTACATTGGTAGATAGTACATAAGTACATAACTGCACATGTGTTCATTCATAGATTCTCACTGAAGGCATCAAAACTATGTAAATGGTCATGAAAACGCATTGAATGAACTAAAAAAAAAAAAAAAAAAAAAAAGCCACATATATGAAAGGTTCCTGAAAAAATGCTTGTCTCCCCCACCCCTTCATTATTGGTCCAGTGGTGGAGCAAGATGGGAGAAGATATGCTGGTGATCACAAAACCCTTATAGTCTTATAAGCCTCAGAGCACTATTTTATAAGAAAAATATTAAGGAAACAACCCGTTTGCATTTCTCAATGCTTCTTTCTCTCTCCGTATAACATGACAGTTTGATGTAGATGCCATTTACCTGTTTTTTTTTTTTCTACAAATGTCTCAAATAAACTGTGACAATGACGATCACCTTCAGTCAGTCACCCCGATTATCTAGAACATGCCGTAGAGTCACTTTTCTACTTGTCTCCCACCTCCAGTCACATATGCTACAGCAGAACACAGTGGTAAAGATGCAACCAAAAACATTTGTTTAATTTCATACGTTATACATTTCTCCAGAATTTCTGACTTTAAAAGACATTTGAAGTTTTTTCAAACTGGACCATCAACAGAACAAACAGGAAGGCCGAGCACCACCCTGTTTCATGTTGCCAGGTTACCGTGGCTGTATACAGTCCATCCACACCTGCTCCCTTCACGTGAATAGACACCATTTCACAATCTACTGTTATTAACGATTCATCACAGGAGCACCGTCCCATGTCTGTTAAAGGAAATAAAAGTTCCCGACAATTCTCCCCCAGAGAATGTCTTTAAAACTTGGCTCTGCAATAAAGAGCATCCCAAGAGTAACCCAAGATTATAGGTACGATATGAGAGAAGAAAATGCTGTCAGCGCAGCGCTGCTAACTTCGTTTTGAAGATAGTGCCAAGTAAACAAAGCTCACATGATGGACCATGTTCTTGCCCACAGGGCACTTTTTCAAGGTAAGACGAGAAAAGTTTTTGGAATTTGACTTCTTAGGTAAACAGCCCCATTACAATGAAACTAAAGGATGAATGTTGTTCACTTAGAACCATGGTAGACCGAGACAACAGGGTATAAGAGAAGCAAAAAGTATATACAGTGAGAGAGTGTGTGTGTGTGTGTGTGTGTGTGTGTGTGTGTGTATATAACTCAGACCCTCAGCTTCTACCGAGGAAAGAATCATTTCAAACTTACTAATGGGCGCAGTCGATGAGCTGATACTCGTTGGACCTCTCGTAACACGCCTTCACTCCTTCATCTTCCCAAAGTCGCTTTGCATGGTCAAAGAACTCCTGCAAACAAACCCATTAAAGAGCGTTTGAAGCAGCATTTACTAGTTTAAATTGCATCAGCGTATGGACAGTTAAGTGGACGGTAACCTGTGGCGAACATATGCAGCTACGTTAGCCTGATGCTAGCTCATCAGAAATAAATACTGATGTTTGTTTCGTATTCAGGCACCAGAACATCGCTCCGGCTCCAGAAAATGGGAGATGATGAAATGCGCAGCTTCCGGTGGGACAGGAAAGAGGGACAACTCTGTAACTCTGAGGGAATCCACATCCACTTGCTTCTGTCGCAGCGGCCGAGCGGCTAAAACCTTCTCCAACTGGCACCGCTCTGGCGCTACTCAGAGCCGGAGAAACAAAAGAGCGTCTAATCCCGCTTTTACCGACGCGCGCTCCATCAATGGCGATGTAAGAAGAAGAAGAGAAAGGCTGGCTGTTCCAGGCTCGCCGTCCCCAACCAAGGCTCGTGGTGCCAGGACTCCGAACAACAGCCCTGCGCGTGCACGGCCGTCATCTACACGGATTACGTTCTTTTAATAAAACGTTGGCGATACACCGAGCTGATTAACTATACCAAATGACGGTAAACACTCCCTTACAACGTTGGAGTTTGTGGCCTCAAAAACCGTGGCTGATGATAACATTTTTTATTTTTGAGTGAGCGCTTCACTCATTATTTACAGTCAAATTACGCTGCGATATAAAAGTTTGCCTTTGTAAAATTTAACACAGGAACTTCTCCTTTTATTTCCATTTTAGGGCTGTTGTTCACCTAAAAATATCCATTTAATGGTAGGGTGGTAGTAGCCTAGTGGGTAACACACTCGTCTATGAACCAGAAGACCCAGGTTCAAACCCCACTTACTACCATTGTGTCCCTGAGCAAGACACTTAACCCTAAGTTGCTCCAGGTGGGGACTGTCCCTGTAACTACTGATTTCAAGTCGCTCTGGATAAGGGCGTCTGATAAATGCTGTAAATGTAAATTTACAATCAACAACAAAAGAGCACAGAAACACCACTGCTGTAATATTCAGAAAGTCATTCCAATGAATAACAGAATCAATTAAAAAATAAATTACAGTATTTAAGCTTGAACGCTTCTTGAATTCTCACAAAGTGAAAGTGAAGTGATTGTCACTTGTGAAACACTGCAGCACAGCACACGGTGCCGCAACGAAACATGTCCTCTGCTTTTAACCATCACCCTTGGTGAGCAGTGGGCAGCCATGACAGGTGCCCGGGCAGCAGCGTGTGGGGACGGTGCTTTGCTCAGTGGCACCTCAGTGGATCGGGACTCGAACTGGCAACCTTCTGATTACGGGGCCGCTTCCTTAACCGCTAGGCCACCGCTGCCCCACAAAGTAGTGAAGGCCACACAAAAACATATCAGCCGGGCGTAAACTGCACTGTACATGCCATCGATTTCTCCTTTTACAGTGGACATCTACAAAAGCCTGCAGAACCCGACACTGAGGACTCTAGATATGCGAATTCAGGACGGACAGGGGAATTCAGCCAGACCTTAATAAACAAATTAGACGCTAACTGATACACGAGACCACAAAACTCAGGACGCAGAAACACAAAGACGACAAAGCGCACCACAGAAGCCCAGCCTCGCCACTACTCCCCAGAGTCGGGTCTCACACATTCCAACGCCAGCTAAACAGGTTCCAATAAAAACAGACAGACCCACTCACCTGCGAGTAGTCGAAATCCGACAGGGATGCGATGCTCTTTATATAGTCGATCCTGAACTGGTCCTCCGGGTTAGCGAGTGGAACCGGCGGTATTAAAGTGCTCATCGCAGAGACTATTGTCTAGAGGAGGAAAGGAAAGGCAAGCGGGACGAACACACGTTTATTCATGCTGGACAGATCATGTAGGAAGCAGCATCGTGTGAAGTGCAACGTACCACTATCGCATCCTTCACATTTTTTCGGATGTCTTGGATTTTCTGCTTCTTTTCTCTGAGTGTAAACACAAAGTCATACGGATGAACAGAAACGCGTCTCCCGTTGGCCGTAGTTAGACGCAGCCATGTAACAACGATAAGTAGTCGGAATAACGTAATGTGTCCATGTTACGTTTCACATAAAACAAACTCACTTTTCAAAATACAAGAAAACATTTTAATTATATACACCGATTATACATTGCACTCATACGCAGATCCTTTCCTTCGCGATAAAAGTTTGTTTTCGACCATCACATTAAACTGGACAAAACCCACATGAATGAAGCGAGTGCTTAAAACAACACGCTTCTTGTCCTAATGTGCTGACGGCCAGTCACGTTAATAGGCCGCCGTGAGAGATGCCTGAGGAATTTAAAACATGAAATGTTATTTTAAAATGTATGTAAATGTAAAATGCATGACTTAATTCTGCATCTCAGATTAAGTTACTTATTTCATCCAGGGGCCAGACACTGCGCCCCGACCTGCTGCAGCGGTACCCCACGGAGTGCATGATGAGGCCAGGCCTTAAAACCCGCTCCCACATCCTTCTTTCTCCTTATAAATAATACGGACACCGGCAGGAAACGCAATCCGGGTGGTTTTCTGCCGGTGTAACCGGACACGGCGCAGGTTTTTCTTGCTGTTTTGGGGACGTGGAATGGTTTTAAAGGGCAGCGTGGGTGTGTGGGTGTGCGTGGAGCTGCCCGGGGACGGATGGTCGCCCCGGGCCCGGGTCGGTCGGTCGGTCGAGCCGCCGATACTCACTCGGCGTTGAAGCCGTTGACGTGGAGGATCTTCATCTGCTTGACGATCGTGCTCTTCCCCGACTCCCCGGCCCCTTCAAAGGCAAAAAAAAAAAAACCACCACAACCACCGTGGCGATTAGCGGCAGCGCGGAGAGACGCAGACACGCCAGCAACACGACACGAAATGGCACCAAATCGTTTTAAAACCCGCAGCCCGGCCGGCCGTACCCAGCAGCAGCAGGCGGTGTGTGGCCCGGTACGCCTGTCTCTCCTTCTGCAGCTGCTTCTCGATTTTTTTATTCGCCTCTCGCTGGGCTTTCTCGTCGATGCGCTGGTCCTCCGTCTTGCTGTTTCCCAAACACCCCATCTTCCGCCCGCCGAGCCCCGACGTCGCCGCGCGTTCTCACCGCACACGGAAACGTGTCTTTTTTTTATTATTGTGTTTAAAAGAAAAAAAAGATCCGAAACATTAAAAAAAAAAAAAAAGAGCCCAGCGCGACGGTGTCGGGAGCAGCCGCGGCGCCCTAATGCAGCGCCGCCTCGGCCGCGAGCAGCCGGAGCCTCGGCATCGGAACCGGCTGGCGCCTCGACCCACTGCCGAAAACGAGCCGAGACAGACGCGGCCCCCGAAAAGGCATCGGAAGGCCGGCGCCGAAATAAAAAAAACGACACGGCCGCCCGGGAGGAATAAATAAAAAGGCGGCAGCTCAGCAACTCCGCAACTCAGCACTGCCTCTCTCTGTGGCACCAGGAAGTAGCGCCGCGGCGGCGGCGGCGGTGGCGGCGGCGGGAGACGCGCTCGGAGGCCGGCCAGGTGAGCGGCGGCGCCCCGCTCCCCACCCCCGTCCGACGAGTTCACGGCCGAGGAGACGAATTCGGGAAAAAAAAAAAAAAAAAAAAAAAAAACCAGAGACGTGACGCGAAACAACGCGCAGTTCTGGCCGGGAGGACAAATGGCTGCGTGCGAACTGCGGAACAGGAGCTGCTCTTTAGCCGCCGAGCCCGGTTATCAGCACGTACACGGGCGGCCTGCGCGGCTGGCGGTTCGCGATGAGCTGTGGATAAAATCAGCTTCATCGGCCCACAATGCCGAGTACATGGACATCGCGCTAACAACTTTGAAGTTGTGGAAAAGTGTGGAATTCACGCCAAGTGTACTAATGTCGAACACAATCTGATTTTTTTTAAAAGCCTCCCGTAAGTGATTCATTCTTAAACGCAAGGTCAAAAATAGTGATCAGGCATTTGCGCCATCTTGTGGCTCAGATCAATAACACGACAGAAGAGGGCTGCTGAGCAGAGAGTTTTCACTCATGTCCCACTCGGCACTCCCCGAAACCCACGCCCAGGCCCCACCAATCACCCCCCAAAAGCCGTGCCCAGGTCCCACACAGAACTCCCGGAAAAACACGGCCAGGTCCCACCAATCACTCCCTGAAACCAACACCCAGGCCCCACCAAGCACCCCCCCAAAAGCCATGCCCAGGTCCTACTCATCACTCCCCGAAGCCCAGGTCCCACCAATCACTCCCTGAAGCCCACGCCCAGGCCCCCACCAATCACCCCCCAAAAGCCGTGCCCAGGTCCTACTCATCACTCCCCGAAGCCCAGGTCCCACCAATCACTCCCTGAAGCCCACGCCCAGGCCCCACCAATCACCCCCCAAAAGCCGTGCCCAGGTCCCACAAAGAACTCCCGGAAAAACATGGCCAGGTCCCACCAATCACTCACGAAACCCACGCCCAGGTCCCACCAATCACCCCCAAAAGCTGTGCCCAGGTCCTACTCATCACTCCCTGAAACCACGCCCAGGTCCCACTAATCACTCCCCAAAACCCACGCCCCACCAATCACCCCCAAAAGCCGTGCCCAGGTCCTCCTCATCACTCCCCGAAACCCACGCCCAGGCCCCACCAATCACCCCCATAAGCCGTGCCCAGGTCCTACTCATCACTCCCCGAAACCCACACCCAGGCCCCACCAATCACTCCCAAAAAGGTCCCACCCAGTGCTCCCCCCAAAAAAATAAAACACACCCATATCGCACCCATCACTCCCTAAAAACCATGCCCAGGTCACACTCATCACTCCCTAAAAGCCGTGCCCAGGTCCCTCACAGAACTCCCAGAAAAACACGCCCAGGTCGCACCTGGCATGTCCTCAAAACAATCTTTGATGTCCTTCCACTTACACAAAATTTGAAAGTACATTCACACCATTGATCAGACGCCCTTATCCAGAGCGGCAGGGGGGTGTGAACCTGATCATTATGTTCATAGTGAAGTGATTGTGAAACACTGCAGCACAGCACACGGTGACACAATGAAATGTGTCCTCTGCTTTTAACCATCACCCTTGGTGAGCAGTGTGCAGCCATGACAGGCGCCCGGGGAGCAGTGTGTGGGGACGGTGACTTGCTCAGTGGCACCTTGGCAGATCGGGATTCGAACCGGCAACTTTCTGATTACAGGGCCGCTTCCTTAACTGGTAGGCCGGCCACCACCGCCCGAATAGGTGACTCAATCCAGTCCCAACACAAAACCTACTCTCGCATATTCCCATCCTGTTCCAAAAAATGCAAGGCTTGTCCCAATCCTGATCAGCAGCTCCCATCCCAACCCATATGGTGGTAGAAGATTAAAGGACTTTATTTTCTCTCATGTTGTATGCTGCACACAGATGTGTCTTTATTTTCCCTCTTGTTAAATAGACGTCTGGCTCCACGTACTCCACATTTACCAATTTTTCACTTCGTCTTACATTATATATTTATTAGGGGTGAAATTAGCACAACTTTCTTTTATTCTTCTGCACTTAAAAGTGATACTATAGTCTAATACTATAGATGCCTTTTTAGAAAACCTTCCATGAACCACAGGCAGGTGGTCACGTCGCATCTCAGGAACTCCATGGAAATAATCCTCAGACTCCTTGCTAGGTCCACAACGTAATGCACTCGCTCCACCGAGGCCCTCTCTCTCATTCGCTTTCCATAAATCCACTTAGTCCCCCTCAGGGTCACGGCTGCCGGAGCCCGTCCAGGGACGCTCGCCCAGGGCGGGGCGCCGGCCCACCGCAGGGCAAACACGCGCGCGAAACCCTTCCCTCCCGCCTACGGACACTTCGGGGTCGAGTGGACATGCCTTCGGGCTGCGGGAGGAGAGCACGCGAGCTCCGAGTCGGGAGTCGAACCCGGTAAAACGTCAAAAATGAATAAAGACAAGTCAGTACGCAAGGCGTGGCCTGCTCATCTCCTCACTATAAACAGCATGTGAGCCCCATCCTGTTCTGAAAAGACAGCGAGGTGTCGGATGGTTTGGAATCATTAGAAATAACAGCTCGGCAGACCTCGGACATTCTTAAAGTGAAGTGATTGTCACATGTGATACACAGCAGCACAGCACACGGTGCACACAGTGAAATTTGTCCTCTGCATTTAACCCATCACCCTGAGTGAGCAGTGGGCAGCCATGACAGGCGCCCGGGGAGCAGTGTGTGGGGATGGTGCTTTGCTCAGTGACACCTCGGTGCACCTTGGCAGATCGGGATTCGAACCGGCAACCTTCTGATTACGGGGCCGCTTCCTTAACCGCTAGGCCACCACTGCCCCTTCGAGATTTCTAATCATCTGCATCTGCATCTAAACATCTGCAGATATTCCAGTTACGATCAGCCACGGGACAGCGGTGGCCGAGCGGGTCATCAGGAGATTGCGGGTTCGAATCCTGAGCCGCCAAGGTGCCACCGTCCCCACACACTGCTCCCCGGGCGCCTGTCATGGCTGCCCACTGCTCACCAAGGGAGATGGTTAAAATGCAGAGGACACATTTCACTGTGTCACCGTGTGCTGTGCTGCAGTGTCTCACAACGACAATCGCTTCATCACTCACACGGTGTAATGTCTGGCAGCGTTTCCGATTCGGCGGGGTCCAGTGGGGTTCTGGGGAGTGGGTACCCCAAACCTGGACAGGCTTGCAGCAGGTGAGGAGAAACAGGGAGACCGGGGCAAATATAACACAGCGACACACCTGCTGGGATCTGGTGGTTTTACGCAATACTTCATATGAAAGGTTAATAATAATAAAAACACAGGGTCACCACCACCAACGAGTGATGATGATGGTGGTGGTGGTGGTGGGGAGACACGACCATCATCCTCATCCTCCCGGTAGCAGACCGCTTCATCTATAGAATCGTACAACGCGGAATTTATCGTATTTCTAACGAGGAAAAAAAAAAAAAAATGGAGGCCCGGGGAGCAAAATGTCCGAAGCCGCCGCTGGCGGGGCTCCGCACCTACCGAGCAGCAGCAGGCGGTGGGTCTGCTTGTACTCGCGCTTCAGCTCCTTCAGGGCCCGGTCGATGTTCTTGCTGACTTTCCTCGCCTCCTTCTCGGCCTCCTTCTCCTCCGCCAGCAGCTTGTCCCAGTTCTTCTGCTTCTGCAGCAGCTGCAGCCGCCGGCCTTGGCGCTCCCGGCCCGGGCCCTTCCCGCCCCCGTTCTGGATCAGCGCGCCGTCCCCGCGGTGCGGCTCCCCGGCCGGGCTCTTGCCGGCGTCCCAGGGGCGCGTCTGGCCTGCGCGCAGCGGGGACGTCTCGGCCGCGCCGCCGTCCTCCGGACGCGGCGGCCCGGCGCGGGACAGGGCGCTCGGGTCGGGCGGCGGGTCCGAGTCCGAGGTGGCGTTCGAGATGGAGCCGCTCAGGTCCCCGAACAGCCGGGGGCGCAGACTGTAGCACAGCCCCATGTCGCGGCGAGACGTCGCCCCGAAGCCCGCTCAGAACCGCGCCGCGCTCCTTCACAACGAATCGGCGTGTGTGTTCGCGCTGCCCCCGCGGACGCGTCAGTGCGCCATCGTCGCGGCCCCCGCGGCGGCGTGGCGGCTCAGATCGACGCCGGCTGCTGGAACGGCGAGTCGAGTGTGCGCAGACATTCGCTAGATGTCATCTTGCATTTTCACGACTCTGCCTACGCGCCGTGGCTGGCGGGTCAGCTGACCGCCTTGCGGACACTGCGGGTCCCACCTTCTACCGTAAAGGAAGCAAGAGCGCGGCCCCGGGAACCCGCGGCTCCTCCAGCGAGGACCCGCACTGGCTCAAACTCGGTCAAATACTTTTTACAGACAGGCTGGATATTTTCAGAATCGGCCAATATTCAAATATTTCAAGTAAATTGTGTGTGTGTATATATATTATATGCAACGTATGTGCGAAATACACGATATAGGAGGTCAGAAATGAGAGAATTATACGTAACACAAATAAAAATCCACCAGAGGGCAGCATCGCAAAACTCGCCCAGGTCGATAAATTCATCTTAACACAAAGTTAACCAACCAGCTGCTGGTGAAATAACATTTATTATAGAAACTATAAACACGGTCAATATTTTTACAAATGCGGTAGATTGAGGAAAAAAAAAAAAAAAAAATTCACAGATATGGTCCCCAGCCGAGGTACATCTGGCACAAGAGGTTTTCGTCTGTGGCTTCTTGGATGAGGTAGTGCACGTGTCCTTCAATGGACAGGGGTAAGCCCATCACTTTATTCCGGTTCTTGATCACTCCCTGAAGTCGCTGCTCAATGTCCAGAACGTGTGTTTTTGCCTGTAAAGCGCAAAAAAAAAAAAAATGAAAAAGGTACGGCTATGGAACTGCCGTTCACATTCGGAATTCCTGTATTTAATTTCTACCTTTTCATTAACAATCTCTCCAGACTCATTGGCTTGGGTCTTCATAGGGCCTTTCACAGGCTTACTCCATTCCACCAAGGGATCATGGAGGAACGTCTTCAGGACACTAGGACAGAAGACAAAACTTTCATTTGCCCACAGATTTAAAAGTCGATTTGATCCTCTCTCTCACGTTAAACTTTAATTATTAGTTAGTGGCCAACAGCACATCCTGCATGCCCTCGCATAGTCATGTGACTGCGTGTACCTGGTTCTGGGGACAAGTTATGTTTAACTGCGGACGCACAGTCCTGAATGGCACACCAAGTGCAGCGGTACAGCCCCAGATCCACTGAGAACACTCTTGTAACAGTACAGTTCTTGCGCATAACAAAAGACTGAAGGTGGCGCTTTAAACCAAAAATGGTAAAACCTAGTTAGGTGTGTTCTTTTGCTGATGGTCTATCTGATTTCTTTTTCATTGGAAAGTGCGAACTATTCTTTTGCGTGCTAATATATTTTACCTCATGAGGGGTTCTCGCTGATCCCTCATCAAGCGCAGTGTGACCTCACAGGCACGCCTGAAAAGCCCCTCGGTGCCCATGGGCCCCATTGCATGCACCATGTTCTGAGTCAGTCGGAATGGGACCACCTCCGGAACATCAAACGTCTCACCCTAAACCAGGACACACTGCAGCTTACAAAACCATACGACAAAGTACATCAAACTTCAATTCCATTAAACCTGAACTTTATTAGTCTTTTGGCATATGTTGTCAATGGCACTGGCTATCAGTCTAACCTTGTTGAAAAGGCAGTTGAAATCCACATGGACACACTCGCCAGTCAGGGAATCAACCAAGATGTTTTCTCCGTGTCGATCACCCAGTCCTAAGACGTAGCCGACCATAGACATCACTGCGGTGGAGCGGCTGAACGCGGATCTGCTGTTGTACCTGGAGAAAAGCGCAGCGTGGTGGAGAACCTTACAAGACACACTCTAGCGCAGCTTCATTTTAAGAGCGCAAATAAATTTACCAGGAAGTGGGATCGGGGAAGGTCCTCAGAAACCATTCATTAAAGACGGGAGGGTGGCGAGCACAGAGCACCTCTTTAAACATCTTATACTTTTCCTGAAAGGGCGTTGTCTTGGGGAGGATGAACTTCCGCAGTTCCTTGCCAGTCAGATGTAGTCCTGTCAAACATATAAGACTCTAATACTACATATTACACGCGTAACAGGTAAAAGCGGCTGGAAATAATGAGGCCTTCGCAGAGTTCACCTTTCTCCTTGTACAGCTTGGTGAGGATGTGGCGCAGTCCGGCCGTGTTATTGACCCACTCGATGATTCCACACTCCTCGTTCAGTGGGATCACAGCGTAAGTCTTGATGTGAAGCTCCCTTCGCCGGGACTCAGCATCTTTCCGCAGGCACTAATAACAGAAGAGGAAGTTATGCTTCAATAAAGAGGCAGAGTGCAGCTGTTAACCGATCAAACATTTAAAAATATTTAGGAATTAGGAATATTAAGGAATGTTCTAACATTAAGTAAAAGAAAGTATGAATGCTGATGAACAGAAAAAAAAAAGTCAAATATACAGTTGTTTCTTACGCAACAATTTCTAAGCATTTGTGATAACTTGCGATCACAGCAAGTCTTCCGGGTCTCGAAGCAGCAAAAACAGCCCCAGACCATTACACCACCACCACATTTTGTATGTGTTTGTATGAAGCTCTTTTTCTGAAAAGCAGTTCTACTCTTATGCCGAGTGTAATGGGACACATGGGGGGGGATTTCTTTCTAATGGTGGAGCCATGAATGCTGATCTTAACTTTTTGTCGGCAGGCCACTCCTGGGGAGGTTCGCCACTGTTCCAAGTTTTTGTGGATAATGGTTCACACTGTGGCTCGCTGAAGTCGCAAAGCTTTAGGAAACATTTCAATTACTCCCTTTCTATTTTGTTCCCGAATCTCTCTGGATCGCGACATGATGTCTAGCTTTTGAGGGTCTTTTGTTCTGTGTCAGGCAGGTCTTCCTTAAGTGATTTCTTAATTGAGGACAGATTTCAGTAATCAGGTCTGGGTGTGGCTAGTGATAAATAATAGTTTTTCATCAAACCTAAATTTATTAAGTTTTAACCGGGAGTGCAATAAGTTGGTCACACAGGGCCATAACATTTTTTTTACTCCCTTAATGAAAAAATCTTTCACTTAAAAAACACATTTGGTGTTTGCTTGTGTTGTCTTGTAACATGGACAGAAGTAAGAAATTGCACTACTGTAGAAGAAAATGATTATGAAATAAAAAGCACCAAATACTTTTAATGTTATTTTTTTTTAATTATTATTTCCACTATTGTAATTAGATTTCCTGATGATTTTACCTTGTTAATGAGACAGTTGAACTCCATAAGCCTACAGTCTTTCCTCAAGTCATCTTTCGGTTTGCACATCATGGTGTAACATTTGCCATCTGAGCCCTTCATTGAGATCTTCTTAGGTTTTTGTAAAGAAGCCAAGATCTCCACCTGGATAATAAATAAATAAATAAACAAACAAACAAAACAGCCTGAGTGTTGTCACCCCAGTTCCTGGATTTCTACTAGAGATCTTCCCAAGAACAGTGGCGGCTGACCGTGTCATCGAAGCCAGCAAGATAGACCCAGTGTCCAGGGAACGCATCATGGTTGGGGTTGGCCCCTTCAGTGGAGGGCAAGGTGGGGATGAGCACAGCCTGCAGTGGGATCAAGATCTGGCTAAAGGTGGGCTCCTCTACCAGACGCTTTAGCATCTTGAAGTGCACACTCATGCTCAGGGTGGCACCATTCCCATCCACCTGGAAATGACACGTATAAGGTTTACCTTTATTTATGAGGTTTCGGTTTACGTTCAGTTCCAACCAATGAGAAGAAAAAAAAAAACCATACTGGCTTGTTGCAGAGCTCAAGTAACTTGTCAGTTAACCGGTTGGCATCTCCTATGAACTTCGCCAGAGAACTTTTGAGGGTGGTGGCCTTCCTCAAGATTTCCTTACATCTGTTCATGCGAGTTGGATAGGATGACTGTAAGCAAGCACACAATACGAAGAAAACTTTGACCGTAACGTGATGCTACTGGCAGCAACGATCAAAGTGGCCATTTTGAGGCGAAGCACATTTGCATGCACCGTGATGTTTTCTGACCTTAGACACAGCGGTCATCATCCACATGGATTGCTGCGGATAGGCCAGGAACACCTTGGCCACGATCTCTTGCAGCACGGCAAACACGTCATCACAGGAGTGGCATATGCGAGAGATGAGCTGCGAGAAGGCAGTGAGGAACTGATAGGGCGACAGGTTGCTGGCATGCTCGCTGATGGTGGTGTTGATTTTCGCCAGTTCCCCACGCATCTGAACACGGTCTGAGCGCCCAGCTTCCTCCCACAAAAGCAAGCCATGTAATTTACAACAAGTGTCGGAATATTATCATTCATAGTACTGTACTTTTGTTTGATACTGAATCGTCCATTACTGACCTTTTTCAACCTCGTACACTTTTGCGCCGAAATCAAGCCACAGGGAGAGCATCCGTGGCATGGCCTGGTAGATATACTGATTCCCAAACTGCAAAGCCCTAAAACACAGGAGAATAACATTTAGCCACAAAGCAAATGCAGAATCAAATGTTAGTCATTAGCAAGATGAAAATGCACAGTCATACTTTCCAAAGTACATGATGATGTAGCGAATCAGGTTGCCCTGTTTTTCCAATTTGTTGTCTGTGACCATTGGCATCACTTTGTCATAGTATTTGGCCAGATAAAAGTTGCCATCCTCCCACTCTGGCAGAAGATTGGTGACCTCCTACATTTAAAAAACAAAAGTTCTCATAGATTTCCAATGCATTTTGGACATTTTAACTAAACACTACACAAACCACAAAATTCATTCATTCATTGTATTTCTATTGCAAGTCATACTTTGTATGCCTTCATTATGGCATTGCTCTCAAAGTTGGCAGTCTCCTCCATGAGCCTCCCCACCAGCAGCATGGCTTTGCCCTTGATCTGGATCCTCTTGGGATCGGTGAGCAGCTGCTCATCAGAGAAGCACTGATGCACCCCCTTCTGCAGGACAATCAGAGCTTGATGCACATCCCCCTGTCACGAGACACAAACAGTGAGGCGTTATCCAAAATAGTTACATAAAGGATCAGCATGGGAAACAAGTGGTGTAGAAATTAATGGTATAACCGATGCATCTTGATGCAGATGTGGCCATTTCAATGCAGTACAGAACATAATCGATTACATCATAATGACATCGCTTTGTGATTTTCTGGCGGCGGCATAGAAATTCTCGTTAAAACGTAGTGCCGGTACATTTACATTTACAGCATTTATCAGACGCCAATCAGTAGGTACAGGGACAGTCTCCCCCCTGGAGACACTTAGGGTTAAGTGTCTTGTTCAGGTACACAATGGTAGTAAGTGGGATTTGAACCTGGGTCTTCTTCATAGGCGAGTGTGTTACCCGCTAGGCTACTACCAGCCGTAGAAAAAATCCGGTAGTTCCTGTGTCTGCCTGATCTGAGTACAGTGCCGATCCAGGTAGGAGTTTCACGCTGCCTGGTGCTGCACCCACGGTCAACATTGAAATGTGCTGAACTTTGACCGCTGCGCACCGTGATGTATTTTTGTGCGACTAATACAATCAAAGCGGGAATGGAGGAAAAGCTGATCGTAACCATATCTGACTATCCACAGATCTAAACCAGCGGTTTAGAACAACACGCATATTTTTCGGGCTGATTTTCTCCAATGAGCAGCCTGTCTGTGTTCAGTCCGTGTTCACCTGACGCCACGGACGTCTGAGCCAGGCGTTTTTTTCTGCCGTTTGTGGCTTCAGGTTGTAATGGGTTTGATTCGTGTAGCGGAGGAAACTCTGGTGAACCATGCAGAGAAAGGTGTGCATTTAAAAGGAGAACTACCAGTATGTACGACTGTTACAAGGTGAGCGCAGACTAAACGCTGACAGTCCACACGGGTGAACGAGACCTCTTGTATTTGAAAATTATTCAATCGAATAATGAGACCAGTGAAGGTTCACACCTCGAGTTCATACCTTCGACCACAGCCACTTGGCTTTTTCTACAAAGAGTTCAGAGAGGTGGGCGTTCTCCCCGTTGAGGAGGGCGTTGAAAGCGGTTTGGTGATGGCCTGCTTTCCTCGCCACCCGGGCACCCTGCAGCCAGCACTCGCCCACCAGTTCCTCACAGTTGGGCCTAACCAGATGTCATTGTGGATTATCTTAAAAATACACTGAACACGCAACACAGAAAAGCTTCACAACCCTTCTAGCATTGCCAAACATAAATCATATCTTACATGTTGCTCAGACTGAGGAGAGCACGCCGAATAGCCAAGATTGGTTCTTTAGCCCTGAACGAGTTTTGGGTCATGAGCAAGCGGGCGTCCCAGTTGAGCATGGGCTCCGGGTCCTTGGGATCACCTCCCCCCTCTCCTTTAGTCTCCATGTTCCATGACTGAAGCAACTCGGTGAAGGAGTGTTCCAGCTCACAAAGCATGTGCAGCCTGAGAAAGAACCCAGAGGTGCAAAACAAAAAAGTAAAAAAGAAAGCTCAAGGTAAGGTAGATCATTCAGAAAGCAGACATATAATTTCTGATCATAATAGTGGTCACCAAAAGCTCATTTTGATAATGCTAAAAGAAATATAAATAACAGAAATTAATAGAAGTGATTAGAAACCAAAGTGACTGATGTCAAATAGCTAAAATGAACTCGCTTATGGGCAGAATGTGCAGTTACAAAGCTATTATTATTCATTCTAGGGCTGTGTGATACGGCATAAAATTCTTATTGTGATATAAATTTAACATTAGACTGTCGGCAGTATTTGTTGCAGTATATAATTTGTTAAGTATAAAAGAAACATTTTTGAAAGGGTAATAGGTGTCCATAGCAAAGGCAATGTAATAGGAAGTTGCATAATAAACCTTTTACAGATACATTAACATATAGCATAACTACACACCAGATAAAACAAAATCTGGGCAATTCTACTGAAAGTGGGCTTTCTATCACACCCATAATGGTGCGAGTTATTATGTAAATATAAATATTATTTTATATATCATAATTATAGATTTTATCATACAATCACCCTTGGTCATTTCCATGTGTGCTGTCAGTACCCAATTGGTACCTGCGGTGGTCCAGACTGAGCATCTCTACTGTTGGACAAATTTAAATATCACATATCATTTATACCGCGCAGCCTTAATTCATACCTCACTATGTACTCGTATCCTCTCTGGTAGGTCCCACACTCAAAACTGGCAGCAGATAATGGAACGACCTGCTCTTTCCTCACAATTTTCAGCTTCTCGTAAAACCTTTCTGCATCACGTCTTTTAGCAGCAACTAGCATTTGACCAAGCCTTACTCCCCATGTGCTGGACTTGGAATCTAGTGGTTAAAATATAATGGAGAAAAAAAGTTGTGAAAGAAATTTCTTCCAAAAATGCATACAACCATAAAGAATCACTATGGTAACTATTAAACTCACCCGAGGCAAGGTAATCTTCTACTTGGTCCCACTTTGATAGCTTCCATGCTGCTTCAACTCGATAGGTGTTCAAATCTGATTTCCAATGAGGCCTACAGGGCAAAATGGAACCTTGTTTAAAATGGACATTTACAAAAGTAACATTCTTTAAGAGATTAATGGAATGTAATTCTATGCAAAAAATACATGGCTGGATACATGCAAACCATTTCAAGTTTACCTGTTTGCCAGTACTCCATTGACTTGAGTAATAACTGTTGACAGTTGCCCAAGGCCCAGCATGGAATTCATTACTCCATGGTAATGTACAATCTAAACAACAACAACAACAACAGTAAAAAACATACGTGTGTGTGTGTGTGTGTGTGTGTGTGTGTATATATATATATATATATATATATTTTTTTTTGTTAGGGTTACATATACATAAAGCAGGACATACCTGGTCAGACTCAAGCTGGATGGCACGGTCATAGCAGGCAGTAGACTCACGTAGCAGGCCAATGCTCTCATGCTCTAGGATCTGCTCTCGGAGAGAAGGCTCATCTTTACGCAAAGCGTTCACCCCCTGCACACCGTCGGGCTCATGCATGGCCGCATACAATGTCTGACATCATAAACAACATAAACAGTCAATGTTAAAATACATGTATGGGTCGGGACTTTGGACTGATCACAGAACTACAGGCCCACCTGAAGGAAGGAAAGGTGATCTTGGATGTTTTGCTTTTTCTCCATGATGAAGGACTCAAAGTGCATGACTGCACGTGTGTAGGCTTTGGAGCGAAAGGAGGCTTTGGCAAGCAAGTCCTGAGGGATGCCATTGAGGAAGGATACAACACTCTGGTATTCACTGTTTTCTGAGGCTAGAACATACACACATAGAACACCACAGTGAGACACAGTAACACTGTACTTTCCTAGCTTATATGACTGGAAATATTGTTGGTATCAGCTATCATAATTAGTGCTCTTTTACTATTATGTATGAAAAAGCTTCAACACCATGAATTAAGGTTAATGGGTGGTAGCAGCCTAGTGGGTAATACACTCGCCTATGAACCAGAGGACCCAGGTTCAAATCCCACTTACTACCATTGTGTTCCTGAGCAAGTCACTTAACCCTGAGTGTCTCCATGGGGACTGTCCTGTACTGACTGTAAGCAGCTGTAGATAAGGCCGTCTGATAAATGCCCTAAATGTGATAACATTATTAATCCTATCGTAATAATGTGGAATGTGTTGTAATATGACTGTAGTGGCACAGACCACTGCGAGAGGTTTGCAGCTGCTCACATGCGCTGCGGCTGGAGGACTTTGTTCCACTCAGGCTCTGCAGCTTGTGTCGACTCCACTGTGTTAGATGGTCCAGCATTGAGAAGACAGTCTGTGTGCTGAGCTGGCTCAGGCTGGATGCTGCCTCCTGCAGCTGGGAGACGCGCTGGTCATCCTCCTTTAGGACTGCCATTATCTCATCAGTTACCTACCCAAATCATGTATCAGTCGAAAGCAGGAGCCAAAACAAGTGTCATAAATATATGGAGACATTAAAAAGTTAGATAGTTACAATATTTAAGCTGCATGATATTATACCTCTTGTTTCTCCTGCTCTCTACAGCCCAGAAGCATGTACACCAGAATATGAGGCAGAAGATAGATGGTCACTTTATAGTCATACTTTATAATAAAACTACAGCAGCTGAACACCTTGCTCGCCAACTCATGCCTCACCTGTAAAAAGGTATGAAATTCAGATCATGCAGAAACTGGTATACACAGCTAAATAAATCCAAATGGAAAAAAAACTCACTTTACTGATGAGGTAGCCAGCCCATGTTGCAGACCAGTCTGAAAACTTGCTCCCCCGAATGCTGAGATATATTGGCTTCTTTAGTTTGGACCAGTTCACAACCTTTTGTGAACTCTTATACCTGAAACACAAGTTTTACATGAATAAGTAGCTTTAAAACATATTGTGCAATTACATTAAAGTATGGTTTTCAGATGGGTTCCAATGTTATCAATAAATTGCTATACACAAATGGACAGTTTTGCATTTTTTTTTGTTCTTATTTTTTGTCAGTCATGTCCTGTGTGTTATATATCACATCAAGCCTCTACTGACTGCATATGTTAATGAACCTGCTGTTCAGATGTGGTTCAAGGATTTCCTGAACCTGCTCAGGAAACCGTCTCCACAGCCTCCGACCAGGCGAGTCGGTCCTGCCTTCTCGACACTCATATGTGGCCAAAAGCTCCTATAAAAGATCATAGTGGTGAGAAACCAAATATGTTCATTAACATGAGTTCCGATATTGAACACTTCACTGTACCTGCATAGCATAAGCTGCTGCATCCTGGGCTCTGACATCATCAGCATAGGCTAGAAACGTTCTTGTTAGCTCAGTCAAGAGCTCGTAGGCAAAATTGGGGTCATCCATTCCACTCTGCGAAAAAAGCAGGCTACATTTTTATTCACATTTTTTTTTTCAATTATTTTTATTTTAATATTACCATTATTATGGTAATAATAATATTTCTCTTAATCATTTAGGTCACAAACTAGGTATTTCCACATTATGTTCCTCAACATAAACAGATACGAAGGGAAGGCCGCACTTACCACAAAAGTGGAACCCTTTCCCTCAATGTCAGCAGTGGACAAGTCCAGCCGGCCCGGGTCAATGGCCCCAAGCTCACCCAGGCACTCTCCACACAACAGTCTTGCCTCAGGGTTGACATCCTGGCAGCCTTTCAACAGCACCATTACCAGCTGTGAGATGACTGGCTCCACCATCTCGCTGTCCAACACACGCTTCAGCAGCTTGTCCTGACAGGGAGCGCGAAGATGAACTGCTTAGCATGTGGCTGGATCAAAAAGACACGTGGAGCCCTGGTTCCCCGGTTTCTTACTTGGTTCTTGTAGAGCATGTCTTTCAGGCTGGTGAGGGCGTGGATGCGTACATCCATGTTCTCATGCTGGATGGCTCGCATGGAGAGCTGCAGCGCAGCTTGCAGGTCTGTGCTCTTGGAGGTTTCCTGTGGATGAGAATCAAACTGTCACGCTGGATCAAGTGAGATCAGATTAGATTGGAATGGATTTTATTTTGTAGTTTACATTACAACCTTCCTGTAGTCTTGAAGGACTTTCTGAATGTTTGAAAGTTCAGGATGGTCAGGAAGAAAGTAGATTTCATGGAGAAAGTCTTGCACTTCTTCCCTGGAGCAATCAGACCATAGATTAAACTAAACAGTACAACTATGTGATTATTGAATCTTCAATAATGAGCTGTTTTCAGCACAACACAAGTTAATATGAACATAATACCTATTTTCCACAATGAGGAAGTGCATGATGGCTGCCGTCTCTTTGGACTGGATGGGGATGAGAGGCAGAAGAGCCACTATCACATGACTAAGAAGCGGCCCCAGGTAAACAGGATCCACACAGCGAACGAAACAATCCCACGTTCTGTTAAGATCAAGATTAATTTTGCGTTAAGGTCGATATGAGTGGCTCAGTTGCTAAATCAAATATATGTTTTATAAAAAGCACATATAATAAAGTATGGGAGAGACTCACTGGCAGCAGAGCTCAGGGAAGTCATCCTTGTACCTCAGGCCCGTCCTGAGTGTGGTCATCATCTTCACCCTGACTGAGCTGATGTGCTTCGGCCCCATCAGTTTCATCAAAGCAATCAAGCTGTTCAGAGCCTGTAAAGGCAGGTAAACATTTGTGGCAACATATACAACAGAAATGGTTCAGATGACTATTGAAAATTTGAGAACAGACAAGTACCATTTTCTTCCTCTCCTTCTCCCCAGCGCTGGAGCTCAGTAGGTGCATATTGAAAAAGGCCAAGATTCCAAGCAACTTTGGCTGCAGATAGTCTGCCTATAGCCCAGGACCAAAATACAGTTAGAAGGATAACACTGTTTCTACGGAGACCAGATAAAAAAAAAAAAAATTTAATAAAGTCAGCACAGATTTACAGAAAAGGGTTGCAGCTTGAGAAAGAGTTCTGGAGGAAAAACAAGTGCCACACTAACTCACCATGCACACCGAAGTGGTGATTTCCTGAGGGGCTGGACAGGGGTCATCGCTGGAAGCAAAGGAGGCCAGAATGGCCAGGCCATTAAAGACCTGCTGGTAGTGCTCACCCAGCCTCAGAAGCAGCTCATTATGAAGTCCCTGAAAGTCCTGACGCAGCAGACTGCCAAGCTCCAGCTCAGTCTCATTCTTCTCGGGGAAGGAAGCCAACGTGTCATTTCCAACTTTTGTTTCTGTTCAGTTAACATGCTAACTTTGTTTTTTTTTGGTTTTTTTTTACACTCCTGACGTTGTCTCACCTTGAGGTAGTGAAAAGCCCTTTCCAACTCATCCTTGGTGCAAGAGCACACCAGGTGGGAGAAAATGTACTTGAAGTTGTTGATGAGGATCTCCCGGCGATTGCCGTTGAGCTGCTTGGCAATGGTGCGGATGAGCACCGAGGCTGTAGGGCTGGCCTTGGCTGCCAGGTAAGGCAGGAGGACTTGAAGAGTGCGCTGTGGACAGAAACCGAAAAAAAAAAGAGGAGACAGGTCTGTACATGGCCTGCGTTGGACACATCGTCGCATCTGAAACCAACTGATACCACACAGTTAGAAAAGACACTGGTGGTTTTTTAACTCAAGGACACTGCAAGAAGCAAAAGTAGGATAAAATATTACATTCAGGAAGCGGTTGAGGTCAGGAAACTCAAACACGTGGGCAACTTGGGAGAGAATGTCTAGGGCCACCTCTCTGTGGTGGGCAACCTGCTCACGGAGGGCCTCGCTGCTGTGATCAGGTGTTGAACGCAAGGCAGTCACATGATGCGAATGCAGAGACTCGACCAGAAACTTTTAAGCAAAAGAAAGATCATTTAAAATTGCAAATCACATTTTGCAATACCTAAAATTTATCATCATGAACATATGCTCTATTTTAAGATGCACTAATATACTTAATTATGGAGTTATTCAAGTTTTCAAGTCCTTCAATATGTTGAACATACAATTAATTTCAGCAAATCAACTGAGCTTAGATGAAACAAACAAAAGTACCTGGCAGACAGGATTCCTGTACTGGTTGAAAAAGCCTTGCAGTGTCAGACCCCTGGAGGTAGCAAGGGCCTGGATCTCAGTGTAGGCCAGAACAGACACCTGAGTGGATTTGGAGAGCAGACAGTGCAGAAGACGCAGCAGAGCAAAGGACACCAGGCTCCCCTTAGCAGCTCTGCCAAAGTAAAACAAAAATCTATTTACAGATAACAATAACATTGTTATTACAGTTTAATTGTGGCTCAGTGCTTATATTATTTGAACGCACCTACTCTTTAATGGTTATGGAGACTAAGATGGAGCCATTTTGAAGAATCCAATACAAGAAAAATATGTAGTATTTTTATGTATCACGAGAAAGTGAAGTTTGATTAATAGTCGTCCCCCCCAAGTCACCTCTTTTTACCCTCTTTGCTGCTTTGTTCACCATTATAATCATCAAAAGCCGCTTGATTAGATGCACATTAACATGAGTAGATGATAAGAAAGTGTTCAGCATAAACCTTCAAGACTGTTGGAAACAGTCCCTGTTGTTCAACTTAAGGTGGTAAAGAAAAGCAAAGAGTGGCTCTTTATGCCTTAGATGCAATTTTTTTGTTTATTACATAACCTCACGTGTGTTATTTTATAGTCTTGCATCTTCAGTTTTGTTCTAAAATTAAAGACCCATGAATGAGTAGGTGCGTCCACACTATTGACTGGTATTTCAGGTTTTCATTTTGAAAGTAGTGCAAGCCTTAAATTACCTCCCAATCTCCCCCGTGGTGAATATCAGCGTGCTTCTCAGGCTGTTGTTTCTTTCTACTTTTGCATTGGTATAGGCTTCTTTCAGACTAGTAACAAGAAGCTATGACAGAGGTAAATAAACCACATTCAGGGTTTCAGAAAGGACATTACTCAAACCAAAAGGGCTGGTTGGGTAGTTTCTCCAGCCCGGGGTACAGATAATCTTTATTTCTTTACACCCAGAAGGCAAAGGTTCCTTACATGCACAGTTTAAGGAGCATGTGAGCTTACATCTTTTAGAAAGTCATCACCATTCCAGGACTCCAGAAGATTCTTGAGTTTCTTGCTGAAGAGCATGCGGATTTCCTGATCTGGGTCCTCAATGAGGTTGATAAAGGCACAGACCAGAGCTTTGGCATCTGGATCACTGTTCACCATGTCCACATGCTTACACAGGTGGTCAATGTTTGCAATGAAGGCTGGAAAACACATTGAGGGGACAAAAGGAGCTGTTAATACAGAGAGTTAGCGCAGAGGAGCACGTTCACAAGTGCCATACCAGTCTCACCTTGTTTAACCTCACTGGGCTCATGTGGTTTGAGAAGTGCGAGAAAGGGAGTCAGGATGGAAGCACCAATGGTGGTGGTCCTGCCTGAGTGGCTGTCTCCCACTCCAAGCTGAGCGCAGAGGAACTGGGGAGGTGAGACCGTTTCTTCCAGCATCTGATGCTGTTGAAGCTGAGAGTTTTCAGACAGGCAGCAGGCCAACTGCCCCGAGATTCCAGCTAACTCAACCCTCACTTGTGGAGAAACATCTTGCAGTCGGCTCCTACAAAAGGCAAGGGTTAGGTTACAGGGCACTAAGAGAGCTGCATGCACACAGTGTAGAGTTCAGTTCGATACGACTTACATCAGGCTTTCGTGTATGAGGCTGCTGGCCTTGAATCCCAGGTTGTGCAGGAGGATCGGCAAGCCTCTCACAGCATCGGCCCTGATGACCTCACTCTTACTCTGCAGAGCCCAGCGGTACACAGCTGTACGCCAGTCAGGACACACTTCCTTGGGCAGCAGGGACAGCAGGAACACACAATGTGCCTGCATTTTGGGGCCTTGCAAACACGTGAACGTTTGCATGATGTGAAAAGGCAAATTATATTAAAAAAATATATATATAAAAGGGGGCAGTGCTTACAAACACAGTCAGCCAACTTCTGGGAGAGTCCAGTGAGATGTGAGGGGAAACCGGCAGTCTGGTAGACTGAGTGAGAAGAGTGCTCGCTAACCCAGGGAACTGACAGTAAGGTACAGAGGATCTTGCACAGCCTCGGGTCACTCCGCCTGTTAACTTCATGGTTACAAGTGGTTATTTTCAGCTGAACACAAACTTGTAACTTGTCATGCACTGTGCACTGGAATCACAGTGAAATCTGTGACCTCCAAACCATAATGACAACAACATCCTTACTATTCATGTAGAGTATGGCATCCAGGATTCTGAGGACCCTGTCCATACATGGCTTTAGGTCTTCTCCAGCAGCACTGTTGGACAGCACCGAATGGCACTTCTCCACCACCTCAACAAGTGTCCTCTGCTGGAACCACACAAGCTGCACCGCAGTGATGTTGCTGCTGTTTTCTGCCGGCTTATCAGCATGGCTTGAGCACTCTCCCCTGCTCCTTTCAAGTTGAAACATGAGTTGGGTCACACTATTAAATTGAGTTACATCAAAGTTCCCCATAAAGGCCCCCCATCATGAAAGTTAGATTTTGTTAGACTATTTTGGGTAGTGGTGGCCTAGCGGTTAAGGAAGTGGTCACGTAATAAAAAGGTGACCAAGGTGTCACTGAGCAAAGCACCGTCCCCACACTGCTCCCCGGGCACCTGTCATGGCTGCCCACTGCTCACCAAGGCTGATGGGTTAAATGCAGAGGACACATTTCACTGTGTGCACTGTGTGCTGTCCTGCTGTGTATCACAATGACAATCACTTCACTATAAAAAAAAATATATATATATATATTTAACATTAATTCGTGTTCCCCTAGCCTGTCTATGGTCCGGCAGTGGCTAGAAATGGCAATAGGTGTAAAGAGTGTTTTCGTCTTTCTGCTTCACCGTTCAGAGAGCAGCAGCTCAGACAGTTGGATCTGAAATAAGTCATAAGGGGAAAGGTTACATCCTGTTTCTCATGCTTTGTCTGCCCAGAGATTTAGCAACCTTTCACAAAAGCATTATTTCCACTGACCGTCATTTACATTTTTACAGCATTTATCAGACGCCCTTATCCAGAGTGACTTACAATCAGTAGTTACAGGGACAGTCCCCCTGGAGCAACTCAGGGTTATGTGTCTTGCTCAGTGACACAATGGTAGTAAGTGGGATTTGAAGAACCAGTGAGATAATTGTATTTTTTCTGTAAAAGCACCGACACGACTTCCTGTCTGCGCCAAACATTGTGATTGGTGAATGGTGTTGATGACGTAATTTCCACGAATGCCCTCTCAACTTCAATAAGCCGCTCTCCTCCTCGTCCCGCCTCTTTCCTCCTCATTTGCATTTTAAGCTACAGGCGCCGAAACGACGCGATCTCATTGTGGGACTGGATCAAAGTAGCTGTAATTCTGCACCAAGGGTGAATTTAAATACAGTATTAGGGGACCACCAAGACCGGTAAAGAAAAAAAAATTAATTATCTGTTTCAGAGGCTGAATGGTGCCCTGTTTTAAACATGTTTTACATCCTAATTTGTTTTAAACAAGTTTTACATCCTAATTTGAAGCTATTTTGAAAATGGACACCATTGTACATTACAGCCACACAGTAGGGGGGTTTGGGTGCTATAAGCACTGCTGCAGGCACAAAGATGGGGTTAAGAGCAACACAGAGAATTCAATAAACAATTGATTTGGATACATGCCATTCTATGGATTTAAAAGAATATGAAAGTCATTTTAAATTGTGCTTGCTGTCTTGTTACAAGTAATGATAAACTATAATAAAAGTTGACTTAAAAAATAAATCACAAAATAAAGTTGACTTAAGTTATTAATTTATTATTAATGCATAAATTCATGAGTACCAAGCGGGCTGGAAAATACCTGAAAATAATAGGAATACTGAAACGTGACCTACAGTGTAAACAGTTTCATTTATACAATCTGAGACAGTGTACCTTTTCAGCTCTGAAAGGTCGGGCCTGGAGCAAAGCGCAGCTAAATGCAGGATAGCTGCTATGCCCTCCAGGACGCACACCGTCTGGGAACCCGTCAGGGTTGTCAAGCCAGTCATCAGCGCTACCAGCTTATGATCCACAGCAGTCCAAACTTGGCTTCTAGTCTTCATTTCCACCTGACTAGCAGAAAGAACAAGTGATACAGACAACTAAAGAAATGCAAGGTGAAAACCACAAGGTCAAATAAAGGTCTTACACTGGCTGAGATTTGACCTCAGTGTTTGAATGGGTTGGGAGAGACAAGTGAGCCCTTTTAGCAGGAGTTTCACCCACATCCAGGCAGGTTTCGCAGGAGTCTGAAGAAAGGCCAGTCACCTCTTGGAGAATGGCCCTACTTTCAGTCCTCAAAGCAGCATACAGATACACATCCATACCCTAAAGTAAAGAATAGAAAAATAAATTCTCAAAAATTAAACACACTGAATGCAATGAACGGATCATTCGCCTGATCTCATCTCAGCTCCTCTCACCTCCTGATGTGCCTGAGAGCCAGCGGTACTTATGAGAGCTCTGCAGATGGCAGTGACCCGCTCCATCCTTATTGGCACTGCTGTCTCATAACCCAGGGGCACAAAGTCCACGATGAACCTGAAGATGTGACTTAGCGTGGCCTTCAGCTTCTTCAGCGCAAGCTCCTTTAGGGTCCCAGACACCACCAGCCTGTGAACTCGCTCCATCAGCATGTTCAGGTGGAGCCGCTGAAAAAGGAGGTACGTATCCCTCTTTGGCACAAAGACAGTTTGTGAAAGACTGTAAAATTCCTCTTCGTAAATCCTCAGCGTGGTCTGATCAGTGCCGATGATGGAATCAAGGACTTGCAAGACCGCAGAGAAGAAAATCTGTGAGTGGCATTCAGGGAACGTCCCTAAAGACACAATCCGGGTCAACAGTGTCATTGCAGCTGCCTTTAGCTTTGGGCTACCGCAAGCCATGGTGGAACAGGCCATTTCCCACAAAACGCCTATTTCCCTGGGGAAGTAAACCCCTTGGAGGACGTCAGTCAGAATAGTGATTGCTGAAATCTGCAGTGTCTCCACGGAAGCCACTGACAAAAGCTGGAATGTAGTGGGTGTTAGGTAGGAAGCGGCAGGGCTGGATGTCACAGTGAAGTGAGTTACCACAACGGGCCACGTAAAGGAGTCTCTGCAGGCCCGTCTTCTGATAACATTTTTCATCTCCTGAGTCAAGCTCACCATCTCTTTAGACAGCAAACTGAATATGAAGGGGTCTTTAGCCCTGAACAGATGCAGCAAAGAGCAAACGACAGTGCTGATCTTCTCATGGAGGTTCAAACATTCAGGAGAAGCAACTATCCGAAGCAGGCAGACAATGATCCATTTGCTGAAATCTGCGAGAACAGATTATGAAGGTGTGAAAGAAAACAGAACAAATCCAACTACAAATAGGCACTGTAAAATCCTCTTACCAGCACAACCCTGTGCAACATCCCGAAACTGCTCAAAGTGGCAGGATGGGTTAGTGAACATCAACGGCGACGACATTATAATGTGCTGAACGAAATCCAGGAGCATCACAGAAGCTGGCTGAGAGCTCGTCTTCTTGCATAATTCCAGCGCAACTAAAGGCAGAAGCACGAACAGAGTCAATCATTAATGGTTTCTAGTCATTACAGCAATAATATATTTTAATATTAACCTTTAAAAAAAAAAAAAAAAACTGGCATCCCAAAACTCTTTTGATGCTCGATGTGGTTGCTGGCATGTGGTTGGCGGATAATTGCAGAATGTAGGCATTTCAGGGCAATTAGGCAAGAGTTATGAGAACAATCTTAGCGGCAGTACAAGAGCATAGGATTCCTTTATTAATTTATTCATTCATCAATCGAAATGTGAAGACTCGGGAACAGGAATTATGAACTATAATTATGAATTATGACTTGTCAATAAGCCGACACATTCCAAACTCACCCACATCCACATCCTTCAGGATCCTCTCTATGAACTGGCACAGTATTTGTCGTGGCTTTTGCACCACGTGGTTGTACTCCGCCGAAGTAGAACTGAAATGTGTACAAATATGACGTCAACAGCGCCACTGTCGCAGCAGACGCGAGAAATGCAAAATGCGAAAGCCAGTCCCCTCACCTCGCGAGTTCCTTCAGGGCGGGAATCATAGCGGACATCTCTAAGCCGTGCTCCATGACTGGCGACGAGCTTTCAGTCGAACCTTTTACTAACATTCACGTCTCGAGTGCATGCTAACTAGTTCCCGTTTCAAACGACTTCGCTCCTGTGCGGCAACAAACTTTCTACGGCAACCGGTCAGGGACAAACCACAAACATAGGAAACGCGAAATTCGAAGACGGATTTACAAGGAGCATAGAGTAAACATCCTACATGTAATCCGTTAATTAATTTAATTATAGAGTAGCTATAGTTATTTAAAGTCCTACATCATTATAGTGGGTTTTGCAGTCTGCAAATATCAGCATAAAAGAAAAGGCCGTATTATGAGCAGAATATTGTTATACCCTTATATTCTTATAATATATTGTTAAAATTTCACACTGCCTTCAGCGACGTGACGAATGTTTAATCGCCTCCAAAAAGCAGACAACCAGGTCACAAGTTCAGCGGCAGACTGGCGACGCCTGGTGGCAGGTAATGCTAATGCTAATGCTGACCTGTGACTGCAGGAAAATGCAGAGCTAATAATTTACATATATTTTTAATATATGTATACAAATATTTAATAACATATTTGTAAAGATGTATGTAAATATTTGTAAAGTCCAGCAGAGAGAATGTGCTAGTTTTATTGTTGCTATTGTTATTATTACATAAATTATTATTATCATGGTGGTTTTCTTTGGTTGATAGCAGGTGTATATCACTGACACTTACACTTACAAGTAAATATGTGGTTGCTTTTAAACTGTAATTGAAGCTGTAGTTGTAGTGCTGGAAAATGGGTCTGTGAGACTTTTCCCGAGGATTTTTGGTTGAATTCATGTTATCAGATCAAGGAAACAGTGAAAACATACTCTTCATATACCAGAGGATCATCCATTGACATGGCAGCTTAGACAGAAAAAGCAGTGCTGAGCTGACGCAACTCTAAATCTGCCTTGAGGGCAGAGGCCACTGTAGTTCCTAAATCCAGAAATACCTATTCATTTATTAATTGCTCCCATTTGGTCCAGTGATTAATTTGCTACTCATCCACAGCATGTCTCAGCCTCAGTAAACACCATAATGTTGTCCTATGCCATGGATATAACTGTAGCACATCAAAGGGAATGTATGAGGCGCCGTTTAGGAAATATTTCAGACTTTTTTTACACAGACACATGTGAAACAAATACACATTCACATATGAAATTGACAAACATGCATTTATACTACTGAAACTCACACACACACATATGAAATGCATAATTAAATGCTTAATTATTTTTCCCTCCCATTTGGCTTGTTGTCCTAGAGGTGTTTTTTGTGCTGCTGAAAAAGCACAGCCAGGTCACATTTCTTCATGTCTTCCACCATTCTTTCATGCCCTGGATCTGGTGGTGGGACATCACGCTGACACCTGGTAAGAGTTTTCATCATATAAACGTCATGAATACCATAATGGTGACCAGGATGGCTTAAGGAAGCGGCCCTGTAATCAGAAGTTTGCCGGTTCGAATCCTGATCCGCCAAGGTGCCACTGAGGTGCCACTGTCATGGCTGCCCACTGCTCACTCAGGGTGATGGGTTAATTGCAGAGGGCAAATTTCACTGTGTGCATCGTGACAATCACTTCACTTCACTTCATTCTGTTCTCCAACTTCTGGATTCAGGCCTACATAAAGGGCAAGCGGCTGCCCGTGTTGAAGAAGGAAAATGTTAACGGAAGTACCAGCGTTGAAGAGCTTTTGCCAATAGCCAATGTCAAGCTGTGCTCATCAAGGAAAGGTCAAGGAGGTCTAAGTGACAAGAAAAATCCAGGCTTTAACATTCAAAGAGAAGTTGCTTGGTTTTGTGTCAATTTTATTTGTTTTGCAATGGCAGAGCAAAGTGGAGAGTTGATCCTTTTGCTTGAGTCTGTACTTAATGAAAGGGGGAACAAAGTTTGATGGAGCCTGATGCTTTCACCAGAAGTGTCACAGTTGCCCCTCAAGCCCAGGGTCATATCTGCCTGTACATTTTGTACAGTTTCTATAAGAAAAAAAAAACAAAAAAACTCACATTTGTAAATAAAATTGTGTAAAAACTGATTTTGTAGTTATAAACATGTGAACTGAGAACTGCTGAATTTAAAGACATTTGTCCACTACATTCAGTGCAATTGACCTGATTACACACTGATCTAAATTGAGATGATAAATGTTGGAATATTGATCCTTTCATTGAGAAACATCTTCAGTGTCAGCATCAGTATAGCAGTGGTTTCCAAACCCAATCAAAAAGACACATGTATGAAAGGACCAAGATACCACATTGTTTTGGCCTCACTCTTGGTATTATATAGGCTTCAGGCTTGGTGACTAGTGAACCAAAAGCCTACAATGTGACAGGGCATCATGAGATGATTGACCCTGATGGGTGACCCCCCCAGCCACCTCTGGGAAACACCACTGGCTAACTAACAGCCCAGGCAATCACAAACACAATGTGCCCAATATGTCAAATTGGAGTGTTATACCAGGGGAATGGAATGTGGTCGAGGGCTGGTGAATCATTATTAAATGGACTCTTTGTACCAAATTTGAATGGGTTTGAAAGGAATAGTCATTGTGAAACACTGCACACAACGATTGTTAGATAAAGTATTAGACCCCTTTAATCAGAGGAAGGTCTGATTAAGAATAAATGTTGCAGTATTTTATACTTGCCATTTCGCTCATTGGATAAATTCTAGCTAGTGAAATAAAAACACACAAAGCAGTAGACAACTGCTCAGGTATGTTTATTTAATAAAAAAAAAAGTGACAAATGCTTTTACAATATAAAGCAAGAAGCTTGATTGAACGAGGGGGGGGGGGATAGAATAGATGAACGCAAATATGAATTATCTGATTAGCTGACTGATTATGCTAGGGGTAGATTTTGGTTTCTTGACTGGGTCTTTCGCGAAACTGTTCCACAGCCTGACAGTCTCATCAGCCGCCACAGAGGCTATAGTGGCGCCATCTGGACTGAGGGCCATGTTGAGCACTCGTCCTTCATGACCTGCAAGATTGAGGGGGAAGGAGAAGAAAAAGCAGTTTACAGAACAAGTCTGTGGGACAACTAGTGAGGTTAAAGTTTTCACTCAACTTACCAAAGAGATCTGCCACCTTTGTGAGTGAAGGATATTTCCAGATTGTTAGGTTGTCAAAAGAAAAGCCATGAGAGGAAACCAGCTCCTTATAATTGGGTGCAAACAACAGAGAGGAGATCTGAAGAGTAAAAATGAGAGAACATTCAATTAGACTGTTCAACCATGAATGGCAAAAACACAGTAACTGGAGGTTAAAAAGATGCACATTTAGGGCTAATACACAAATAGCCATTTAAAAAGTCATGTCCAGTTTCACGATTACACTAATTAATATAAAAATAAATTATGGAATTTTTTTTTATAAAAAGTTATAGAAGGATAGTCTACCTGAGACTGGGTGTCCAACGAGGTTAAACAGGACCCACTGTTGACATTCCAGATGCGGATGTGACGATCACTCGTACCCCCTCCTGATGCAAGAATGTTTGGCTGCCATGGGCACCATGCCAAGGCCTAGGTTTAAGAAAGAGGGAAACGATTGAAACTACTGCATAATTTGAGGAATATGCATGGTAGGGAGCCATAAGTCACCTTAACAGCACCCTGGTGGTCATTGAAGCTGTGGAGTGCCGTTTGAGCACTTCCTTCCTGTATACCAGACCAGACGTACACCATGTTGTCGTTGCCTCCACTGGCCAAGTACTTCCCATCTGGGGACCACTTCAGCCCACAGACCTCCTGCGTGTGACCCCTCAGGGTGGATATGTGATGCTCTGCTACACGGACATCATGATGATTAATGTGGCCTGACCTAGCACCACTGGAAAAAGATTGCAAGGTGGAGCCTATTAACGCACAGTCTCAATGAAAAGCATTCACTACTAAGACATAAGCACTTGCATGGGACCCTTTACCTAGACAAGACATGGTCATTCCAACTGAGGCTGCTTACTCGAGCAGTATGGCTGGTCATGCTGCGGAGCCGTTTCTGGTGTTCTACATCCCACAGCTGAAAGGATGCCATTTAAAATTAACACACATAATAAATTAATTAATTCACGCTTTAAGACAACGTACAACTGAAACACGCGCATTACCTGCACTTTACAGTCACTGGTCCCTATTGCCAGAAAGTTGCCATCTTTGCTCCAAGAGACAGAACTAATGTAGTCCTCCTCCTGCTCCATCTTCATCAGCTGGAGAATATCACCTTGGGAGGCATCCCAAATGTACACCGTGTGGTTGAGGGCAACAGCCAAGAGATTCTGTTTTCCCCAATCAATCAGGTCAAGGTCTATGAAATGAGCAAAGCTGGTCAATGATTGAGACTATATTCCAAAAAATAAAATCCATCAGTCAAGAGACATGGAGCACAGAACAAGGAAATAATAAAAAAAATAAAAAATAATAATAAATAAATAAATAAAAGTGCCACACTTACAGAAATCATCTCTGAGTTCAGGTGCATCGAGCACACGGTCCGGGACAGAGGAGATGTAGCGACTCTTCTTAGAAGAGGCAGGAGTAGGGACTTGATTATACAGCACTTTCAGGTTGTTCTGATACCCTGAAAAGATTTAAAAAGACCACTGGGATGATTGCAAACTTTAGGCAAGTCTTTGTGCCGTCCCCACGCCCCGGTAAATGGGGATTGTGCTCAGGAACCGTTACCAGGTCACCAGTGTGGACAACCAGACCGGCTGATCCCCTGAGGCAAGGCCTGACTGGAGAAGACGAAGGAAGGACATAAGACGAAGACATCATGAGATATTTACCTTCAGGGGCAATGAGTGGCTTCCCTCCAAAATGTAAAACCTTTGCTTCTTCAACGTCAAAACCATTTAGCGCCATGGACCACGCTTTCCTGTTCATCTAAGGGCACAGACATTGTTAGTGGAGAAGGTGGAAAAGTGAGGGGTTCTAAAGCCTGGAAACCAGCTTACCCTGGACTGATTCGTCTGAGGAGACTCGTTCTCTTTTGACAGCAAGAAACTTGCCACTTCCATCTGCTTGCTGTTTCGAGCTGGGATGTAGCGGTCACCTCCCACCTTGTTGGGCGTGCACCGAGTCTTTTTCCCTAAGGAAACAAAGCCTAAATTAAAAATTATAATTCCATGTATAATAAACCAGTTCCCTAGTAAAAGCCATGTACTAACCAGAACCTAAATGTGATGGTAAATTCGTTAAAACAGAAATAAAGGGACCGGCTACCTGGGGTTTTATTTGGAGTTTTTGATGTGCTCCGGGACAGGTTGCCAGATTTCCCAGGAGAAAGTGAACCGGTGCTGGTGGCCGCCGAGGTGGACGTGCTCGTCTTCCTTTGCCAGCGTGCCACGGGAGCGTTGGTGACTGGTATGTCCAGCTTCAGAATGTTGTGGACGTCTTTCTCGAATCCGAACAGAGCCATCTTGCTGCGAGGCCACGGAGAACAGCACAAGAAAACCTCTGTTGACCAGAAACGACGCCAAATATCGGGGAAGGAGAAGAGACGCGGAGCAGTAAAAAACACAGTCGCAGCTGAGAATAAAAAAAGGAAGACGTTGTCAGGATAAATCGCATGAAGCAACTACATTAAATCGACTTATGCAGTGTTTGCAGAAAAAAACGTTCATACCGTAATCCTCGATCCGTCAACTCAACTTCTCACGTGACTCTGGAGACGCTACTATCGAACTGCTCTTTAAAGACCAGATTAAATGACAGAGACGCGCGGATCTGGTTGGTGAATTCAAACAACATTTTCCCGGTCAGCGTGACGCTCTGATTGGTGCGTTACACAAGCACTTCCGGGTGGCCGATCACCAATGCCTTCTGGGACTAGTAGGCCGTCGTGAAGCCGCACAGTGCTTAAAAAGTTCTACGTTGTTTTACATAACATTATTTGTACCTAAAATTAGTCAGATTCATCAGTGAAATTAATTAAATGGTCGAATTATGTTAGCTTAAAATAATAATAATTTTATTAGGTTGCAGACTGAACCTATGATGAAATCAACTGGAATATCGCCGTTCTTTGGGAAGAGCACAGCCAAACAAAATTGAGGAACAGAACTGAAGAGACTGAAATCCAGCGAATCTTTGATCATTTTTTATATTTTATTTGTTTCCTCTACGAGCGTTTTATTATATTGTTCTACTTAATAATAAAAGTCACACAAAAAATACACATACTTCCTGTTACCACACGTCGTGTGGCAGCAACGGGGTGTGTTAAAGTGCACAGACCTCGTGATTTACCTCGTTTACATTCTGAGGCGCGACGGGGTAGCAGAACTAAAGGATTCGAACTATCATAAAACGTGTAAATGCCGCATAAAACTACACTGTCATAAAACCTTTAATCATTGGTACGATCACTGACGATTGTCTTAGGCTGCTATCCCAGGCTAATTTCATTTTGTCCTAATGGAATTAGGAAAGCTGCTGCACACCTAATGTAACACGATGATCTAACGACGGCGAGAGTCACTGCAGAAGGTAGGAAATCGCGCGAAACGTCCCGCCATGTAAACAAACGCGGTGCGGTAACCGGGTTACATATGGAAAGTCAGTGAGTTCGCTTGTTAAGTACGTGTTTTATGTTGATACCGAGAGATATGGAGAGGTTTGTCCGGACGCTGGTTTCTGTTTTTTCGAAAATGAAACCCACCAAATTGCAAACATAGCCTGCTAACGCATTAGCTAATTAAAGCTAAAGTCTGTGAACTGTCTGTAGCTACTTTAATAGTGGCATGAAAATGCAGCAACACGTTCCTGGCGATTTAATACAAAAAAAGCAAGTTGCCAGGCCATTTGTGACTTGTCAAATTTCAGGTAGCTGTGGTATTTTGCTAAGGAAGCTGGAGCTGTGACAAGCCTGTGTTGCCAGGTTGTGTGAGATACTCCAGCTAGTACGGCTCGGTGACTACAAAAACCGAACTGAAGCTAGCCGATGTGTGGTTTTGATGACACGATGATGCCGGGTTCCTGATTTGATCGCACGTTCCTATTAAAACTGCTTTATTAAGAGAACAAGCCCCCTGCCGTCTTGTTTATTGCAGAATACGGCATGGAGCATCACCATCTGGCATCCCCCAATGTTGCCAGGTTAAATAACTGCAGGCGAAAGGGGCTGTAGCTTGATTTTTTACTTTCCTGCACCGTGTATTTCATACTTTCGCTGTTAAAGTTGCTATCGTAAACACAAGACTAGCCGCTTTAATAAAAGTCACTTTAGTTCAGTTGTCTGACTTGAATTTTAATATGACTGTGGGATTTTCATCCAGAGTAGCTTCACTGAGCACAGTTGTCATCAGAGATCATCAGAGATCTGGAAATGTTTGGGAAGAAACAGAAGCGGACACATGTGACAAAAGGCCAAGGTGCCGCCGCAGCTAAACAGGTAAATGTGCAGTGAAATCTTTAATTATAGGTAATGTTGTTGAGCATGAGCCTAATCATCTGTATGGTTTCAGATGGGACTGTATCTTGACTTCAATCCAAATGAAATGATGGACATGGATCTAAATTTTGATGACAGCGAGTTACAGGCAGAATTTGCTGCCATTACTGGCAATAAAGCTGCTGCTGCTGGGAAACCAAAGAAGTCATCCAAGGGTGAATACCTCTGTGACATTATTAGTACAGTTCACTTAAAGGGCCATGGTCCATTTCTTTCACTTTCACCTGCCATTGGTTCGTAACATGCATGGATTTTGGCAATTACTGTGCAATACAGAACACATCCGGCATGTTCCAAAATACATTCTAACAAATTAATTATTTTAAAATACCCACACATTAATAATAAAGTGTAGATTGAGTCCCAGGGATCAAATGTAGAAGTGGAGTAGCACTCATAACATGAGTTGAATTCCCCGTATCTTAAGTACACTGCATATATATATATATATGATACAGCCCCATTACCAATGGAAGACATTGAGAAAATGGCTGCAGCCTGCATGAAAGACTCTGATGATGAAGAAGAGGATGACAATCTAGAAGATGATGAAGATTTAATGGTACGTGTGAGACAGACTGTAAGAGAGTGAGAGGAAAAGCATGCAGTGTGTTGGAATTCTTTCTTTTGCGCTCTCAATTACTAGGCAGAGCTACAGGAAGTGGTGGGTGAAGAGGAAACTGATGATTCTGGGGCGGACACCTCAACAACCTCCATTCCCATAGAAGCACATACAGCAGAGACTGTGATGTTACCACAGCAGGTTTTACTCATCTTAGTATATGCTTCTTTGCTCTTTTAGTACAAATGGTTGATCGTGTAATACATTACTCTCCAGCACTATAAATATGTAGTGACTGCATTCTTTCCTTCAGACAGATCAAGCAAGCAGTATGGATTAGGTCCAAAAAAAAAACATGTTCGTTCAGAATTTTTTAAATTGTTAAAATGCTTGAACACATTCATACATGCGTGTCGAACATGCGTGTGAACTTCCCTGCAACTTAGACAGACATCAGAATAGTAATGAGAATGAGCACTTTAAAAATATATCTCTCAATAGGTACCCTCAGTGCCAGGAAGTCTTGAGCATACTTTGGAAGAAAGGATTGCCATGTACAAGAAGGCCGTAGCCAATGCCAAAGCTTCTGGGGAGTCATCAAAATGCAGAAGATATGACAGAGGCCTTAAAGTGAGTTATTTTTTTTTTATCCTATATGCATCCATCTTTGGAACATAGGCACCTGTAACTTGTATATGTATACAATCTGTATACTTATACAAAATACTTATATTGCCTTCAGAAAGTATGGTTTGCATGCATTCCACACGTTTTTTTTGAAAAGTATTGTATAAATGTCATCAGGTGTGTGACAGTAAGGTCCATAAACAGTAAAATATTAAGTGTAAGCATGTTTCCATGTTCACAGACACTTCTGGGCATGCAGGCAGCAGCACGGAAGGGGAAGCAAATTGAAGCATCAGAAATCCCGCCTCCAGTGGCCTGCAGCACAAACAGCACCGCCGCAGGGACTAACCCAGCTACAGAGCAGGCCGAATCAGATAGTGCAGTAGAGACCTTGCCTCTGTCACTGGAGACTAGCCCACTGAGGGAAGAGGAGCCAGCATCTTCCTCAACAGGTAGCAGTGAGCCCCTACGCAACGAAGAGCTTATTATTGGAATAAGGAGGTCCTTTTGCAGGGGATATCTGCTTGTTGTGAAGAGATATTGGTCTGAAGACCAATATCTGAAGAAACGTTTTTATTATAGTTTCCAAAAAAACACAATTAAATCTGTGATCAAAATGAAAAAAAAGAAAAACCAATTCTTTGAGCAAATCGTTACAGCCTGAGCCTCTTTCTGACAGTCTTCGTAACAGTTTTAATGTTTAAAGAATTAATCATGATTAATTGGAATTCATTAATTAGTTCATTAAAATGTGTGATAAAGCCCAGATGTACAGCAATATATTCAGATTATTGTATTATTTTTAACATAAGATGGAAAGAAAGTTGGTAAACTTTTCAGTTTGGCAACTGTATTAACACACGGCTGTAAATTAACGGTTCATTAGGTCAGTGTAGTTATTTTTGGAATATATATATTTTCTCCTTATCAGACCATGTATGTCCCAATCATGAATTAGGTTTTAGATTTTATTTAATCACTTTAAAGACATCTTTTGTTGTTTGTAATGCAGAATCGGGGGCTTCAAAAAATCTGCCTATGGAGGAGACGCTTGTGAAGCTACAGAGAGACTACAAGGCAGCTGCTGTGAAGGCAAAACAAGCAGGAAACATTGATCTAGCAAAGACATGTATGAAGACTATGAAAGTAGGTTCCATTTTCTGGGGATTTTTTGTTTATTATATAGAAAATTACATGGTGGCTCGGGACTCATGCATTTTTTGCATTTCAAAGAAAAATATAATTATTGACAAAATAGATAATTGAATAATGTTATCAATCTTTTTTAATGATATACTGTTTTAGGTAAATTGAAGCAGCATGATAGCCACCTTATAATGGAAATTCAGCTGCTGAATCAGCAGCATGATCATGAGTTTGGCTGACCCGTTTTCATGAAATGACCCAAACCATGTCAAGCATGCAAGATTAATGGGAGGAAAACAGAAACCTTATTCTTTGTGTAAGTGTTTTTCCTTCTGACTGCAGAGAATGGATGCAATGATAGACGCTATGCAGAAAGGAGAGCCTGTCGATACGAGCAGCTTACCGCCTTGTCCTTTCAGAGGTAGAGTATTCTCATTGAGAATATTGAAGTAACTGCTTGTGCCAGACCAATGGTGGGTGGACTGTTCATGCCTACTGAATGTCTGTTGTAGGTTCAGAGTTATGCGTTGCAGAAGAAGCAGTAAGCTCTGGACCTAGACCTGCAGTCCCAGCTAGTCAAGGTGATCTAATTATCTGACTTAGTTGTCTATTTAAATATGCAGAATGAAATTTTATATAATTTACTTAGTCGCCCCTTTTTTCTTTTTTTTTTTTTATAGCATTTATGGAATCTGTGCCACAGGCGGGACCACCTCAGCCCAAGAATGTTCTGCATGCTTTGGAGCAACGGTTGGCAAAGTACCAGGAAACCTATTCTCAGGCAAAGGCCAGTGACGACAGCCGCAAGGCCCGCATGTATGAAAGGATTACCAAGGTAATTAAGAAGATGATTCACAGGGATCAGCTTAACATTGTCAAGTGTCTTGTTCAGGTTATTAGTAACTCAGAGCTTTCATTGTGTCTCTTAACAGCAATATCAGAGCGCCATCCGAGCCCATAAGGCAGGACGAGCTGTCAACTACCAGGAGTTGCCTGTCCCACCAGGTGGGTTACTCTCTGGTAAAATACAGGACATGTAATAATGATATATAATATATAATCTATATTACTGTTTGGAAGGTTTTCCACCAATACCTGGCCAAGAGGCAGCTGCAAATGAACAGGGGTTTGCTGCTGTGCTGGATGCCGCCAATAAGCTTGCATCTGAAGAAGCTGGTGGGGCAGAAGATGAGGAGGAGGAGGAGGAAGAAAAGAAAGAAGCAGTAAAGGTTGGTTGTGTTTTTACTGAGAATTGACATCCTCTGTAGTAATGTTTTTTTTATTAATTGCTTTGCCTTTTACAGGTCAAACCTTCAAATGGTCAGAAGAAGCCCATCCAGGCTGTGCCTATGATACATATAGACGAGGCAGCCCCATCATCTCCAGTACAATCTCCTAAAAAGGAGAGCATCCATGATAAAGGTCGGCATTCAGAAAACCTCTGAAGCTATATACAGAAAAGGAAAAAATATCTATAGCCAAAGTAAGACAAGCTTATGTTCAGTCCATAATTAAAATGTTAAGACTCTGTTTTGACATTGGCAGTAGTAGTAATTAGTCTGGAATGCAAATGTAGTAAAGAGAATCTTTCCAGTCATATGCTGTTGTTCAATGTCCTTTAGCATGCTGGTCATTGTTTTGGTTCCTGGACAATGTTTCACTTGTCAACGTTCCAAACCCTCTGGTTTGAAGGGTGAAACGTTGTCAAGGAACCAAAACTTTACTTTACTTTACTTTATTTAGCAGACGCTTTTATCCAAAGCGACTTACAAGAGGAAGACACCAGCAATTCTCGTTCGATTTCTATAGAATATTGAGTTTACAAACTAAGAGCCCTGGTAAGGATCAAACTTGTCAGTGAAGAGCATGCTCAGAGATTGTTAGGTGCTAGATGAAGAAAAATTATAATTAGATTTTCAGTACAGTACTGCATAGATGCAGCTGCAATAATGAGGAAATTCTCTCCATTACAGCCGTGCAGCAGCTGGAAGACCGTAAAAAGCAGTACTTAAAGGCAGCTGTTCAGGCCAAACAGAAGAAGGACCTGGAGCAGGCCAAGCAGTACCTTTGCACTGCTAAGGGCTTTGATGCAATGATACAAGCAGCGCGAAATGGCAATGATGTAGACATAAGCAAAGTAAGCCCTTCATTTCATTCCATGAAATCTTCCTGTTCTGATCAGATTTTTTGGGTTTTATTTCAAGCAAGGGTGTTCATTTTCGAAGATCATTTACTTTTCTTTTTTTCTTTAGCTACCACCACCGCTTGGAGAGGAAGAGGAAGACTTTATTATGGTGCAGCACAATGATTCTCAAGTTGCAGAGAAAGCAGAGGAGATCTATGCACAATTGACAAAAAACCTTAATGAGCAGTATGAGGTATTCTTTTATTACATTCCAAAAAAGACAGCAGTCGTTTGAGTTATATATGAGTTTGTTTTTTTTTTTTTTTTGTTTTTTTTTTTTATATATATATAAATAAAATAAAAAGTTTGGACACATCTCATTCAATGTGTTTTCTTTATTTTCATGACCATTTACGTTGGTAGATTCTCACTGAAGGCATCAAAACTATGAATGAACACACATGGAGTTATGAACTTAACAAAAAAGGTGAAATAACTGAAAACATGTTTTATATTCTAGTTTCTTTGCTCTGATTACTGCTTTGAACACTCTTGGCATTCTCTCGATGAGCTTCAAGAGGTCGTCACTTGAAATGGTTCTCCAACAGTCTTGAAGGAGTTCCCAGAGGTGTTTAGCACTTGTTGGCCCCTTTACCTTCACTCTGCGGTCCAGCTCACCCCAAACCATCTCAATTGGTTCAGGTCCGGAGACTGTGGAGGCCAGGTCTCCACTTTTTGTTAAGTACATAACTCCACATGTGTTCATTCATAGTTTTGATGCCTTCAGTGAGAACCTACCAACGTAAATGGTCATGAAAAGGAAGAAAACACATTGAATGAGAAGGTGTGTCCAAACCTTTGGCCTGTACTGTATATAATTATAATATCTGACTATTGATCTTTTCAACCTGCTACTCAGAAATGTACGACCTACAGCAAGCAGTTCACTCACCTGGGAAACATCACAGAAACCACCAAGTAAGCTCTGCATTACATCGTAGCAAACTATACACAAAGACACTATATACTATATACAGTATGTACTTCTGTTTTGTTGTTTTACTAAATTTTACTAAAATCAAATAGGTTTGAAAAGATGGCTGAGAGTTGCAAGAAGAGTTTGGAAATGGTCAAACAGTACCAAGCTAGAGGACTAGACCCTCCAAAGCACCATTTTGAGAGCAGGACATATAACACGGTCAGGTAAGCTACCTTCCATGTTCTTAGACCCTACATTGCACAGATGGGATTTCACAAATTTCCCCCCCATTAGATGTCTGCATGCTTTGTTTTTATAGATGAACTCTGTGTGGACACTGGTCTGTGTAACGTTTTTTTCAATGTCAGAAAATAAATTCTTACTTAAGATCTAACAGCATTCTGTACAAATTGCACCAATCAATTGACATGTTTAATTTTGACATTTATTTACCTTGTGATGTCTCAATCTGTGCAAGTCAACAAACACATTAGCTAACTCAAGACCTTTCTGTGTTCACAAACCTATGCTAACAGTGCAAAAAGGTAAATTGCAGTTGTATTTGCTGAATCAGTGTGTTGCTTTGCATGCATGTTAATGATTAGTGATCTCAGTGGAAAATTATTTCACTCCATTAAATGTTTTTGACATCATTTGACTAAGTGGTGTATTTTTTTCATATTTCATTCCATTGTAATTTGACTTAGATCAGAGACATACATTTTTGAACAGGTACAATGCTGTGCCAGCATAACAGGAGCTATAGTGGCCTTGAACATGGCATGTTGCATGATGTGCAAATAAAGACAAAAGCGATTTAATTCTTCCATATAGCTCATACCATGTAAGAAGTGTTTATCGTATCCCCTACATCACAACACAGTATTTTCTTGATATTTCTTGTACAATATTCAAAACAGTAGTATTGTCTAAGCTATTGTCTATGTGGGAATGAATGCGATGGATGTTTGGCTCTTTCTGCCATCAGAAGATCCATGGCCAATCAAAGGAACACTGTATTTATATTTTTATGTACTGTATTGAAAACCTTCCCAGGATCTTCCCAGAGCTCAGCAGTACAGATATGGTTGTGACGATCGTTCGAGGGATTAATCTTCCTGCTACTCAAGGTAAAGGGAGTCACTTCTCAAATATTTGTCAAAACCAGGGGGTCGTACTGCATTTAATGAGCCATGCTCTTTTTCCAGGAATAGCAGCGAAGGATTTGAGTGCTTTTGTTAAGTTTGAATTTCCATACCCCAGCTCAGTGAGTAGAACACATTGAACAGTTATTAGCATTAATAAAATGTTGGTATACCAAAATGCTGCCTGTATTGTATAATTCAGCAACTGACTGTATTAAGCTGCCATGAGGATATAATGATTGCATTGTACTTAAAAATGGTCACTTACTTATTTATTGTATATATTTAAGATGAACCTGTGTGTGTGTCCGTGTTCAATTTAGGATCAACCACAGAAACACAAAACTACAGTTATTAAAAGCACCAACAATCCAGGTATATTTTAAGCTACAGGCCATCTAAGTGGCAGCTAATTTTGTGAAGTGTCATAGACTAAATGCGAATATTTGCTTGTGTGTATTTAGACTATAACCAGAGTTTCACACTGAACATCAATCGTAATCACCGTGGATTCAAGCGGGTGATGCAGTCCAAAGGACTCAAATTAGAAGTCTTTCAAAAAGGGTGAGTTCATCATTTCCTCTGTGTGTCTGTGTTTATGCATATATAATTCTGAATAAATTCAGGTTTATTGAGAATTTGTGAAATTTATATCTCTGTGTGCATGCTGACAGGGGATTTCTAAGGAGTGATAAACCATTGGGAACTGCTCATCTAAAGCTGGAGAAACTGGAGGGGCAGAGTGAAGTGCGGGAAATTGTGGAGGTGAGTTTATGATGTTAATATTTCATTATTTTTCCACAGTTAATGGGGTTGTGGGCTGCATTTAGGTAATGGATGGTCGAAAGTTGACGGGAGGTCGTCTAGAGGTGAAAGTACGCCTCAGAGAGCCACTGACTGGACAGGACCTCCAGTCTACCACAGAGAACTGGCTGGTGTTAGAGTCCACACAGGTCAGACTCTAGCAGTTGCAAAAAGTCATTAATTCTTTGCTTCTAAATGAGAAAAATGTTAACGGTGGTAACTTGCTCTGTCTCTCTCCCCCCCAGCTTCTCCTGTGAACCCATCATTAGTTGACATTAGCTGCTCTGCTGTCCCACTATACCTGAAATATTCTATAAAATAGGATTGTCGCTTTCAGTCTGATTTTACTGTCACAGTTTTGTTGTTCATGCATGTTTAGACACCTGACAGTAGTGCCTGTTCTGGGACTGTCCCGGCACTTCTCTTAAGATGCACTTGGAGGTTGGCAATGGTTGTTCTGTCTAGATCTACTGCTGTACTATTGTATTCTTATTGCTGACATCAAGGAAAAGGAAAGCTGTTAAAGTTAAAGGACTTTAGCTGAATATGGTACATTTTTATGCATAACTGCACTAAGAGGCACCTGTGCACTAAAACCAAAGGTCGTACTGTCAATGCAATCTATTTGAGTTGCCACGTTGGAAAGTTGGAAAGGAGACTTATTGGTCTATATAATTACAAAAAGTGCGTGTATGCACATATTTTGTAGAAAATGTTGCACTTAGCACTTAATTGACACATTTGTAAGAAAGGAATTTTTTGCCAAAATTAAGAAAGCAGAGTCTTTTGTAATACAGATTTTCCCATTCCCTTCCAAGGCATACCATAAGCTGTTAAGTTAAACATGGGAATTAGGACAAAGTAATTCACATTGTCCTGACATGCAATTGAGTTAAGTTATGTTTTGCACCTTTTTTTGAAGCTTTACAACAAATTTCAGGGTTATATGCAGTGGATGGGAGACTTAATGATGCCATAATATGTCTATAATTACGTCTATATGTAGAGTTCACTCTGTTTTTGCACATACAGATCTTGTTTTTATGGTGCAAGGGCCACATTGTTAAAAGTTTACATTTAACAATGGTTTTATTGTTCAGATTTTGGAAACGCCTTACTTATAGGATGCTACATTAGCATATGTAGCATCATACAGAATGCCTTTAGTAACTGCTTCAGGAAAATAATACATATATATATACATACATACATACACATATACACACACAAATGAATAACTATGTAGTGTATTAATGGTACAGAAGGTAAGTGAAATGTTTACAGTATATACAGATTTTGTAAGCCATGCTATAATAAACCTGAGCCATTAAAAAAAAAATCATTTCCAGACACTGAATACATTCTGGAAATCACGTTCAACCATTTCATTAGTTTGGACTTCCAATGTTGTGCTTCTGTTTTTTTTTTTCTAATTTTATTATTATTATTATTGTAGCCTGCTGAATTTTTTCTTGTTTGTATTATCCCCTTAACACTGCATTGTAATTAAATGTTTTAATTGCCCATGGAGTCAGCTTCTTCTGTGTGTGTGTGTGTGTGTGTGTGTACACATTCTTTATTTATATTGTGTATAATTAGGATGCCTTTTATAATACCATCTTTTACCATGATGTGAAATTTCTAAGTATAATTCCGGGGCAGTGGATGGTCTAGTGCCACACCTTTTTCCTCAGAATGAATTTCAGAATTACTGTATGTGTGTACAGGCACTTGACTTGGATTGTGGATGTTTGATTTAGAACATCAACTACAGTCACAGTATAAAACACTGGTAGGTCTTTGCATGCTTAGGCATTACTGCCTTATGCAGTGCTCACCATTTCGGGACGTCTCCGTGTCGGCTGCTGCAGCGAGCATCTATTTGGCCACAGCCAAAATCTATTCCCCTCTGCCAGGTCACAAACTCTCTCAGGAGGGAGGACGGCAAATGTCCTCACTAAACCACAGCAGCCAACCTCTACTGGGTAAAGCATGGTTGTCCATCCCACCTCCCTGTACTGTGCCCATGATGGTTCGCTTGATGAGGAAAACTGTCTTGGTGCTGCACCACCACAGCACAATGTCAATATAAAAAAAATGTTGACTTATTTCACCAAAATTAATATACAACTTTTGAAAAAGGAAGTTTATTGGCATTTGTTATGTACAATAAAGATGTACTTTTTGGCATTTCATATATTTCAATATTTTGAATATTTAACAGTTATTTCAATAATAAACATATTAACAAAAGCGATCTGCGGTCATACATTTTGATCTGTTCTTGCAATTCCTGTAATTCCTCCCCATGTTTAGTTCAAAGTGCTGCGAAAAATTCAGTCTTCTGCCTCAACCCATAATGTTAAGTTTGTACATCAGCGTGCAAGAATGAGCGTTTTTAGAGGTAAAAAAAATAAAAATCTTTCATGTGACAATGATTTATCAGGGTATGACAGAGCAACCTGTTCTTCTGAAGTTCTCCATGGATTCCTTCAACAAAAACTACAAACAATGTGGTGTGTAATCATGTACCAGGTACCTGATATTGCACAAGGATACCTGAGCATTTAAATTCAACTCCGAGTTTCATGAAACGGAGGGGACGACACCTTGATTGTCCTTGTTCACCGAAGCCCACTTGCACTACTGTTGAACCACAATCACAAAGCCCATACACTTGTATGGATTTTCATGAAGAGGATTTCATGATTTTTCTTTCAGGCCTTTTGAAAGACCAATTTTTGCAAAAAAACACAACTGCAGAGAAATTAAAAAACTGAGAACAGTTGACCCTTCACCGTGTTCTGCTCTAAAATAGCTACTGACCAACATAAGCGACTGTAACTGTGTAAGCCTGTCAAGCTTCAGTCATGAGTTTATTTTTCTTTGAATCTCTGAAAATTGTACTCTCACAACAGAAGACATGGATAATAAATTCCAGTCCAAGTAAAGGCCACAAGAGGAACAGAGATGTAGACTTAGCATAGGGTCAACTGAAACCCAAAAGAACACTGACTAACAGAACAAGTATTACATTTATATGAGGTGGACATACACAAGACAAATGTATTTGTAGCAAGTGCAGCAGCAACATCCTGAATCGGCCACAAGATGTGCAACAAATGACTGTTTGTTTCATTAACTTTAACTTTTCATGTGGAATCAGTCTTTCAAGTAGGTCCTGTTGACAGACATCAGAACATACTGAATAACTGAAATCCTTCTTGTTAGACATGGGGCTTTCTTTGCTCTTCAATTGTGTTTCCCTTTCATTACTAATCAAAATAACAGTTTTATTTCTACATTTGGGAACATCAAGTGGTATGTGTCACAGCATGTTAATTACTATAGTAAGAGTGTGAGGAGACTGTTAAGAGGTGGGTCTCTGGGGGGGGGATTGCATGGTCTAAAAGAATCTAAATATGTCTACAATATATATAGACTTTGGTCAAATTTTTCAGTTTGAGTGAGACCTCATCTGAAGAAAAGCTTAGCTGAATAATGTTATACACAGTATGTAACAATTAGCTCCTCACCACCACCTCTACTGCAATACCGCAACATTGTGGAAAACTACACAATGCCCAGCTCTGGTAAAACCAAAAAAACAAAAAAAAAGTAAAAAAAAAAAAAAAAAAAACACATGACAAGTAAAGCATCAGGCGGTACTCTGTAAAGCTTGAAGAGTGAGTGAAGCCCGCTGGAGCCACAGCACCTCGTCTTCTGGCTCGAGGGATGAAGGTCCATTCTCTAAATCTGCTCAAGTCAGCATGGAGACAAGCACCTGATCTCACTCGCAACCATCCAGCGTGTTCTGCAAGAGTACAAAACGTTGACCATCTGCTGCCAAGGTGCTACAAACAAGGCCTTAGAGTATGCAGTCTTAGAAAGACCCATCAGGGAGCCCTGGGTTGACACAGTGGATTAAAATAAGGTGAAAAGCACCGGATCCTAGTTCCTGCGAATTCTGGCAGAAAAACAAAAAAAACAGGATCAAGGCCATCTGAAAGTTTGCAGTCAGGGCAGCAGGAGCTGATGATTTAACAATCATCTCAACAGTTTTTCAGGCTCTTTAGGAGATGTCAGAAAGCTGGGAATGGGGTGACAAGGTTGTAGCTAAAGGGCAAGAGAGATCTAGATCAAAGCTTCATTGCCTTTCCACTGTTCTGTTTCTGTTCTAGGAGATTATTTCCAATATGTAAAAAATGAGCTCCATGACTACTGGGCCTTCACTTAGTTGGCAAGCACCGCCATGGATAACCGGGATCAGAGCAGAGTCCAGGTCACTCAGGTATTGTGGCAACAGTGGTTGCCCATTACTGCCTGCCAAGTACCCCACCTGGAAAGGGTAAAAGTGAAAAACGTCAGAGAATCACCAGCAAATGACAGCAGAGGTGAGGTTAAAATACCCTCCTGCTCCAAAGCCACTCACCTGGTCTGAGTCTAGCATCACTCGGAGGCCCAGTTTGGCCATGCCATCCTCCTTGAGCAATTTGAGGTGTGGGCACAGTGCCACGCAGAATGCTCGTGCCACATTTTCAGTAAGACGGCTGTGGTCAGCAGGATCGCTTAGGACATTGGTCTGGTCCTCGGTTTGCAGAAAGAACACCTTTGAAAAACACAAAACAAATTACTTGCACTTTTTGCAGTCTATTAATAGTTTATTGATGTTAATTATATGAAGTCAATGAGAAACCTCTGTCCAGCGGATGACTTTCCCATTGGCCTTGTACTCTGAGCCATGGAAGATCTTGATGCTGGTGATAGACTCCATTGACTTTCCATCAATGGGACTGATGACTCTGAACACATGAAATGAGGACGTTTGTCAAAATGGAAACAGGGTAGATGGTAAACCCACTGTAAACCTTAATACAAAATATTTAAAGAGTCAAATGATGATGCTATCAGTAAATCAGGGGTACTACAACCAAATAGAGGTCACATTTCAGTCATTTTGTAAATATTAGACACTATAGGGTTATAATTATTGATTTTTTTTTATTTGTTCACATTTTTAAATATACAATGCCTTTTAAAAATCCAAACAACTGCTCAAATGAATCAAGATTTTGTGTTTGAGTGCTAATAATATTCATGCTTATTTATTTACCCCTTGTTGAAGTTGTGGTCATCCTCTGTCCACTTAATGAGAACATGCTCCTGGTTCTCCTCTTGGTCAGCTTTGCCACAGGTAATACTGAAATCCTTCATCTCCCTCAGGGCCTGTCGCAAGGCCTCCATCGTCTCTGGCATTATCTGCACCATCACCCCATCTGTTAAACCAATCTTGTTAAAACGTACCCCCAATACACACTCTTTTAGAATAGGGTTGAAAAACATCTTCAGATATACCTTCGACAATACTCGTCTTAGCCAAATAACCTGATGAGGACTTCAGAGCACCACTAAAAACAAAGAAACAAGCTCCGGTCACTGTAAGAAAAAAAAAAAAGAGAACAAGTTTCATTTATTATAAAAAAAAAGATCATTAGAATCTTCTGCCCAACAACAATGAAGAATATAGAGTAACTTCATGAACAAAACATACCTTTACGTGGCTGATGATGAATACTGATGGCCTGGGTCTGGTAATTACCATCGTCATTCTGAACACACACAAGATGAGAGTCGGCCTGTTCATTGAAACACGCTCCCATGGCCAGTACATGCTCATTAGATTTATTCATGGCCTTAATCAGCTGTTTGGGACAAAAAAAAAAAAAAGTACAGACATAGATTTTAATTTGTACATGGTGTTATTTTGAAGGTCCAGTTGATGCCCTGTGGATGAAATTTGAATTGGTTCAATGACCAAAATAAGAACATCATATGTCTGGTTAACACACACCTCATTATAGCGGTTGCTTGATATTTTGATGCACGTCTTGTGAACCTCCATGTCAATTACAAGGCCAGGAACAACAGGTAAAGTGTACTGATAGTTACGGAAGTCCTACAAATGGGGGAAATTTTAATAATCAGCAATTCTACAGGTGACAAATACATTACTCAGGATTGAGAAAAAATATAAATGAATAAGACCGGTCTAAAATTCCACAGCAAATTTTACATGCTTACCGCTAATAAATTCATAATGGTGTGGCCAGTCTCTCCAAAAAGGGGTTTTCTGAATCTCACACTGAATAATGGACAGGGATAAACTGCAACACAGGAAAGCAGGTGTTTGACACACAACGGCCATTACGAAGCAAAAAAATCCCCTCATGGGGGAATTCCCCCATGGATCGTCCTCAGGAAAAAAAACGTTCAGCCATTTCAATTAGGGGTACAGATAATTCAATTAAATAAAAAATAAGACACAGGCCAAAACTCACATCTATACTCCGCTCCTAGACGCAGCAAGAGGCGTATGGGAAAGACCTTAGCCCAAGGAGTCTCCCATTTCTGGATGAGAATACCAAACAGGTATGGTGGGTTGGGCAGCATCAAGTCCTGCAACGACTGGAAAGTTGGGCTGATGTAAAGGAAGCCTCCATGCTCTTTACTGCCCAGGAAGCTCTGTGTGAAGAAGGAGTGTCCCAGGTGACTCAGCACATTGCCTGTGGACGGTGAAAGATTAAAATCTCAGTTAATCGAATTGTGAGTTCTTTAGAGTGGAGTGTTGTTAAGGAGTGCTACCACATTAAGTCAAGTACATGCTCAAGTACATGTTTGCACCTTGAAGAGCCTCCTGGTACAGCTGCACAAAGTGGGTGAAAAGGTCTTTGGGAATGATCTTTTCATCTGGCAGGCACTGCAGCAGCACCACCACCTCTGCCTGGCCGACTGCGTGCAAACCTTTCGTTGCGACATACCAGCACTTCCTGTTTACATCTTAAGAGGAGAAAAGGAGCAAACGTATCATTTGCAGGGAGGGGCGATTTTTTCAGCCCCAATCCCAATACATATACCCATCCCAATACAAGTGAACTTTCTGGATTGTTTTTGTAGCTATGGAAACAGGTGTCTATTAAAGATTTCTCTGTTTACAGATTATTTTTCTTCCCTAGGGGGTCACCTCAGGAGATCAACCATCTGGTTATCTTGGATAATCTTTTTAACCTTTATTATAATCAACACAGTATGGCTTTCAGAAAGCACAAAATACAATACTGACTGAATGTTAAAAAAACATACATAAATAAATAAAATGGCCAGTGGCGCATCCTCTGTATTGCACTCATATTTCATACAAAAACGCTATCTGACCTGAGGCAGTGTGTTTATTCTCCACCCCTGCAGTGGTCGGCAGAGTTTGTGCTACATCACGTCAGCTGCAGACAGATCTAAGACCATCTTGAATGCACCCACTGCTATAACCAACCTCGGTCCCATCCTGGTTTTAGACCTGGCTTCAATGCTTCGTTTCAATTGGTTGTGCGACAATAAGTCACAGCTAGCAGAGGTCAAAGTTCAGCTAAATTCACTGTGGTGTGAGCAGAACCACCGCACTGCACTCTGAACCTTTTGTGCCTGATGCTTGACATTGCTTGTAATTTAAAATTGCTCTTCAGACACGCATGCCACACAAAGCAGTGGGTTTGTGCAGTGCGGTGCTTGCCGTGTTCAGTCTGAAACACTCATATCACAGACTGAAAAAAATGAGTCTCTGAAAAAGTGCACACTCACAGTTTACGAGCTTGACCATTGCCAGCAAATTAGCATTAAGGACAAACACCAGTGGGTCAGGACCAGCCTCCTCCAGCTGCTGCATAAGGACTATCTCTGAAGGCCTCTCCTCCACAGCGTAATCTGGAAAATAAAAAATGGCAAAGAATTAGCCAACTTAATTTCATGTCCCTGTCTAGATGTTGCAGAAGGAGCTCAGGAAGGCTGATGAAACATCAAGAAAGGCAAAATGACATTCCTTGTGTCACGCAACTACAGAGAGCTAAGAGAACCACATCACTGCAGCTCAGAAAGTCCTCTGTCTCCTTACTGAGATTATGTCCCCAATGCACACTTAACAGGCATGGCTGGTGAACACAAACACATGAAACAAGCACAGAAACACACAGGACAGGAGGAGAGAAGGCAGCTAAATGGTGAGGATGGACAAGCACCTGCAATGTGGCCTCCCGTACCTCCTTTGATGCCAGTGGAGATAAGGATGGGAGGAAGCCCGTCCTCTGGAATTAGGCTGAAAGAGCTGCCCACCGGGTTCCCCGGTGGTGCTCTGTGACAACTAGTTGCCTAAAATGTAAAAATAATAATAATAAATGTATAAAAAAAAAAAGGGGTTAGGCATGGGAGAAAAAGATAATCTGATTCAATAGACAATCATGATTTCTTCATCACGAGTTAACAAATAGATTCAATGCTCAGCTACGCTTTACATAACTTTCAATTGTCTTTGGCTACAATTTAAGAAGAACTTTTTGGCATAAGGCATTCAGTCTATGTGTACAGCCCTGCAGTCTCTGGCTTTTTCTAAAGCAAAATGAATTTATAAAAACAAGGGAAATTTTTATGATGACAAAAATCTCCATTCTAAAGAGTTAAAACTTTCACCTCTGATGAGTTTACTGCAGGACTTTTGCTAGAGAAGACCTGGGAGGAACCAGGGCTTGTAGCAGGCTCTCTGGGTGCATCAGCTGCCTCTCCATTGGGCAGGATTCCATCTGCAAACCACACCCTCCTCTGCTCACGGGACAGGGAACCTATCACAGTACCACAGGCAACACTTTAACAATAGAGAATCTCTTTATAAAAAAGTATCCCATGGTGTCAGACAGAGAACGGGGGATTAAAACCCCAGTAACAACACTACCTTCTGTACTGGGCTGCTTTAGGACACCGACAGGCACCATGACTGTGGGAGGCGGCGAGCTGAGAGACCCCGATGCCTGAGCCTGCTGAAGAGGTGGGATGGTCGAGCAGTACTCTGCTGGGTTGTTGGGATTTGGACTCTGGTTGCTGCCATTGGCTGCATTTTCCAAGGATTGCACTAATGTAACAACATACTGCATCAATTACCAAGCATCCTGTTCACCTTCAGAAGCAAGAATCAAAAGTCCTACTCACCATTCATGAGAGCAGAATGGCAAGTGACACACACTCGTGCCTCCTTCCTGTCCATATACTCCAGTTTGCTTTTCAGACTGCAGCAAGTGGCACAAAAAACCTAAAAAGAAAAAACAAGAAACAGTGTCATAAAAACCAGTGGTGTAATGAATTGACAGACCAAAGGTAATGTGTTAACATATTTAACATTAAACACCACATGACGTTTCCACATGTGCATACAGATACTTATTGAACACGGCTGACCCGGTTCAAGCAAGGAAACACACTTGTCATGAGGGCTGACAAATGAAAATGTACTATTTTTAGGGTCACCTTGCCACAGGCTCGACAGTGGTGCCTCCTCTTGGTAAATGTGAACTTGACTTCGCACTTCATGCAGACAGGTGCCTGTGAATCTGGGACCCATACAGGCGCCACCTCTCCAAGGGACCCAGTGGGCTTCTTAGCTAGTGCTACCTGTTGGCCTGCAAGTCTGTCGTTGTTGGGACTCTCAGTGGTTGCCACAGTGTCTTGGGAGGACTCACAGTTCTCACCATTTAATCGGACTGCTCTTGGGTCCATCCTTCCACCCCCAGAGGACAACCCTTCTTCTACCCCACCAGCTCCCCAGCATCGGGCATCCTGATTTTTGTTCTTCCCTGAAGGCCCCAGTTCATTGTGGAGCTGGGCTGGGTGGACATGGGGGATCTGCAGCTTCAAGCCGACATGCTGCTTGGGTCTAGCACCCCCATAAGGCACACTGATAGCTTGCTTTCGGCCATTGTTGAACTTCCCTCCTGCTGCGGTATCTTCCTGCTTGCTCTCCTCCATCTCCTTCTCCTCAGTCACAGAATCTTCCTTAGAGGAGGGCAGATGCTGCAGAGATGCCATCTGACCATTCTCTAGTCTACTTGAAAAGGGTTTTGTACAATCCTGCACTTCTGCACTGCCATTTTTAAGGTCTTTATTCACCCATTCAGGGAAAGTGTGCTGATCTTCTTTCCTGCTGCTTTCAAGCCCTCCACCATTCTGAACAGTTTCAGGTATACTTTCATGGTCAAGACCCAATTCTTGAATTCTTCCACTGGTTTCTTCAGCCTCATCAGAGCATCCACATCCATTTTCATTCCTACCAGACTCACCACTTGCCATATCTGTAGGTGAATCTCCACCCTTCATGTCTAATCCACCATTTTCTGACCCTTCCTCAAAGGAAAAGTGACAATCGCTTAAATTGCTTCCAGTCCCATTGCTCAGACAATTCTCCTTAAGACATGATGCTGGCTGAAATATCTGGTGAGAGCAGGAACCTGGGTCATTACTTGGCACCTCTTGCAAGAGCCCACTGACCTGCAGGGTGGTCTGACAGTCACCAGAAAGTGCCGGTTCCTGACTGTTGGCACTCACTAACTTGCCAATGTTGGGCTGTGGCAACGGAGGGCTGTGGACATCGGCCATCCGCTCATCACGCCAGGCCTCTGTTTGTAACAGCAATGGGGTCTGCTTTCCATCTGGGCCACTGGGGTTCACTTCAGCCCACGCAAAACTGCCAGAGGTCAGCGAAGAGGAGGGGTCAACCGCCAGAGGTTTGAAGTTCACAGGGCTGTCACGAGGACTAAGGTCTCCATGAGACAGAGCTGGGTTTAAGGACATGAGGTGGGTCGGTGGAGCCAAGATCTGAGTCCACTTGGCATCAGAAAGGGTGGGAGTTTCAGTCTCATCTATAAGAAAAGAGGCAGCCATGGCAGTAAAGACAAATATTAAAACCTAACTAGTCAGGGAAAACTAAGAATTTAAAAACCTTAATTAACATTCGATGGTCTTTTTTCAAGCAGCATCTGGTGAAGCCTCACCTTCATTCTGTTCAAACTCGTCCAGCACCTTGTCCAGGTTGAAGGCCTCAGCCTGGAAGTAATTCTCCATGAGTCAGCTCCACCTGCTGAATGCTCTGGGAACCTAGGTGCAGTGACGAGAGAACAATTACTGGGTCTTCAGTCAATAAATAGTGTTAAACCGAGCAACAAGAACAGAGGTGGGGGGTATGCTTGATTTGGGGCGAAAAGAACAAATTACTGACCTGCAAAGAGGTCCTCTACAGAAATCCCAGAGAAATGCACACAGAGGCAGTTCGCCCGACTGTCTTCTCACCCAGTCTCACATACGCCAAGCTCCCATACCTGAGGCACGAAACATGACTGGACAAAACATAGATTGTTCGAGTTCTCCCCGCCCCATATGAATATGTATGCTATGTATTTGTGCAAAGAAAACAGTTGCAGGGGTGGGTTTTCGTGACGATTGCACGTCTGGATGGGTTGGGAAATCTAAAAACTCGGCTGGAGATCTGGTCACTAATATAGCGGTGCTATGCTAACTCTACACAACTTACTTATAAACTAAAAGACAATGTATGCAAATCATTATATATGCATAAACAGCATTTGTGATGCATGTTTTGAGTGAAAAAAAAAATGAAACAATGCATTTTAATCATACATTATTGCAATCATCTTCAAATATCTGACTACAACTTAAGGTCAGGTTGCCGACCCCTGGACTAGAAAAAGATAGCTGTTTTCGGCATGTTCTGCTTTAGAGACACCGTGACAACCTATTCACCCAAGCAGAGGCTTTATTTAAATATGTAAAATAAAAGGCAGAGTCAACTGTAATTCCGGTTGGTTAAAGATGCAAGTGTTTCCTCAGTCAGCCAAAACTTGACAGGACAGAGAATTTAACTAATGAGTGAAAGCTTAAAGCACTTCAGAAAAAAAAAAAAAAAAGTCTCACACAAGCTATGCTTATAGTAAGAGAGAAGAAACACAGAGAAATTAAATGGCTTCATTGCATAATGGCTTCTAGACATTGCATGTTCCCTGTAGCTGGTTCCCACAAGAAGCTGTCTGAATTCCAGGTCAGCACCTCAATTAACCAGTTCTAAAAATAATCCTTATCAGTACTTTTTATTTCACAGCGACGTCTCTGTGGACCTTTTCCCACATACAGATATGGTTACTTCTTGTTACATCCTAATTTCAGGTTCGGTTCCTAACAGAACAGTAAAAATACAAATTGGTCGCTCGTAAGCCCTTTATTGCTGTATTAAAGACGCCCAATCTTCCTACACGCCTACCACTGCAAGGTAGGAAAAGTGGAATCCGTGTTTGTGCTTCCTGTTATTGTTCCCTTTCCTCGGCCTCCGTCTGTTCTAGGTAGGAAGCTCTCAGTCAGCAGCTTCTGCGTTTAATGTGGTGGAAAAACTCTCTCCGGGCGGCCTTCGGGGTCACGCGTGCATCTTCAATACTGCAAGCCTATAATCTACCGGCAAAGTGACGTTCCGAAAAATCAACTTTCATAACGCCGCTGCAGACCATGCCAGTTCTTCAAAGTCAAACCGTGGCTAAACTGTTGATTGTTATGTGCTAAAACGCCATTTGCACAGACCTTTAAGTGTCATGATAACATGTATTATCTACATCTATTATGGCAATATCGCCTAAGATGCACCCCAGAACGTTCCCATTATCCCACACGTTTCTATATAACACTTAGTTTGTTGCATTAAAAGCCACATGCAGCTGGGGAAATTATGAGTCGAAAAATCAAAGGCTGCTGTTCTTTAATTCAGTTCGTAAGGGCGGGGGTGTCAATGGAATTCTGCCGGCTTTGCCAAACGCATTAAAACACTTGTTTTGTTCACTACGTGCTGGAAACGTCGTACTTACAAATCTGCATGTTGCAGATCGTTCTGAAATCAAATACGTCCCACATGCAGAAACGCTCCTGCAAGAAGGCGCAGGCCTGCGAAAGTTTTAAGAACGCAGCAGGCAGACAGACAGACAGACACCGTGATCTCCTGGCAACTTGGAAAACGCACGGCTCGCTGGAAGCGGCGGCTAGCCAGCTAGCTTCCCCACGCCGGGAGCAGCGGAGACTCCGTCCGCTGCTGGAAACCGGACGCGCGTCGGTTTTAACCGGAGGCTAACCGGCCGCACGCTGCAGACCCCGTCACACGGCAAGCGCTCGTCGGCCACTCACCGGCGGAATGCCCATCCTCGCGAACTCGGGCGCCATGGAACTCCCGAGGACTTACTTTGCTGCGCGGAAAACGCGGCCCTGCGTCTGCACCGCCAGAAGGCGTTAAGTCCCGCGGAACTCGCGGCGAGCAGCCTTCCGAGATTCCCTCCCCCAATGTTTACCGCGGCGAAGGTTACTGCGAGCCGCAGCGACGCGCGACATCTTGGCTCAACCTGTGCGGCCGAACGCGACAGACGAGCTCGTCCGGAGGGGAGCCAAAATGGCGGCAATTTCATAACCTCGCGAGCCCGGGAGGCGCGCAGCGCAGCGCCCCCCTAATCCGGGGAAAGCGATGGTCTGTGGCTGGAGAGGACCGTCCCGCACACAGGGAGCAGCTCCTGGAGTTCCGCGTTCCAGCACTAGAGGGCGGAATATTGTTCCCATCCTGAAGAGAGACCCCCTCTTTAGTGCATGGTCGATCAAAACCCCAATAATATTATTCCACTGACATGTATTTAATTCAGCTGATGCAATTACATACGTTTGCTATATTATAATGTGTCACTGTATTAGTGACCTTCAGAGGGCTTCTGGAGCAAATCAGGGTTAGGTGTTATTGCTCATGGATACAGTGGTAGTAGATGGGGTGTGTCCCTTAAACAATTCCCGACAAAAATGTCAGCCTGGAAAGTTGCATTCATTTACTAGAAAGGACCACTACCATCATGGAATACAGATCTGCAACGGTCTTAAGGGAAATAGTGACGTAACAACGTCCATACAACATTGTTTGGGGGCAGTGGTGGCCGAGCGGGTAAGGACGTTTGCCGGTTCGAATCCTGGTCTGCCGAGGTGCCACTGAGCAAAGCACCCTCCCCACACACTGCTCCCCGGGTGCCTGTCATGGCTGCCCACTGCTCACCAAGGGTGATGGTTAAAAGCAGAGGACACATTTCACTGTGTGCTGCAGTGTATCACAATCACTTCACTTTCATAATATTATTGCACTGCACCATTTTGCACAGAACAATTTTTACTTGGAACCTTACCTTACATTGCCCACGTTTCATTGGTTTAGCTCTGTCTGTCTTCTTTGTTGTCTACATGTTTTGTTTGTGCTGAATGTTATTCTTCCACTGTCTCTGTCCCACGTTTGCACATGATCACAAACGTGCACTTTATGTCATCTGAATAAGATAAATAAGAATTTTGTACATCTGGTATTGACTGGTATTACTGTCCATAGTAGGGTTCAGAGTGTCATGTATTATTCACAATCAGGACACAGCAGGCCTGCTTTGTATACAGCGCCACCTCCTGACAGATCTTAGCTAGGTAGTTTATGCATATAATACATTGGGGCAGTGGTGGTCTAGCGGGTAAGGAAATGGACTCATAACCCAATGGTTGCAGGTTCAAATGGCACCGTCAAGGTGCCACCAAGGTCCCCTTGCTTGTACACACCCACTGGTTGCCCGATCCTCACTAAGGGTGATGGTTAAATGCAGAAGACACATTCTGTTGTGTGCATTGTGTGTTGTGCTAAGATCACCTTCAAAAAAATCTCCTTCACTTCCACCTATTGCTCTTTATGTGTAAAGTCTGACCCCAAGAATGTAATAATGTATTCAGAGCTTTTGTTTTGAAGTTTTGATGTTTCCTTGGAGTGAGATTTTTTTTTACAAGCATAACAAGGTTTATCTTATCTTAAGGTTTATCTTATCTCATCTTATCTTAAGCATTTGAAGTCTAGCCCAGTAGTTCCTTTTTTAGAATCTCATTTTTAGCAAACAAGTCCAGGCATGTTTGGCCCCTGAATTAACTCCAGAAAGCAGTTCCACTCAAGGCATAAGCAGAGGCCAAAACTGCACTGCTTCCAAGGAGATCTTCTCCAGCACACAGTGCACTTTTCTTTATATTTTTGGCAGCATTCTTATTTGTATTTTCACACAATATTTGTAAGGAGGTGGTCATCAAAAAACCTGGAGAGAAAATTCACCAGGAGATGGTGCATCTGTGACAGGAGGTTGAACACCAGGTCTGTTCCCAAAGCCACTGAACAACATGTTGATCGGCTACGAGTGGCAGACTTGAGAGGCCTGATGTATTGTATACTGTATATGAAAATTCTCTACCAGTGTTCACATGATCTAAAAGAACCATGATTCATCAAACCAGCCCAGTTCTGACACACAGCTGCATGCTCTGCTATCCTCCAAATTTGATGTCAGACACATAACTGTGCCAATTGTTAATGAATAAAGAAATCAAGTTTGGTCGAGGCGTGATGTCCAGGATAAGAGACGAGCAACCGCAGACAACCAGGATACCACATGACGCTCCAGAACACGGAAGTTGCGTCACGGAAGGGTGACGTCACGTGATATTTGTTGTTGACACTGTGGTCGAAGAAAGACAAAACCGTGGAAGTCATCGGGTGCGGGCCAGTGCGTTTCGCGGGGTGAAGCGACATGCTGTGTTGCGTCGTCTGAACGGCTGTAAACAGGACAGCGCCAGACCAGAGTCGCGGCCTGATCTCCGCCAGCTTAGCTAGCTGTTAGCCGTCGCTGGTGCATGTTAGTCGGGGTAGCTGCTGCTGGCTATCCGAAATGTCAGGTGAGTCGCAAACCCTCATCAACACGGTGCTGAAGATGGGTGCACTTTCTTTATGGCACGAGAGGGAAAAGTTATTAGCCAAAGACTAATATTAAACAGAATTTCATACCACAACACTTAATCTAAACCTATTGATTCTCGCTCGAACTGCGTTTATTTTCCCTACTTGAATTGATAGCGGACGCCAAAGTGGTCTCTCATTGTTCTCGTCCTTTAAAAGACAACGGTGACGTCAACTACAAACACGTGGTTTCTGAGTCCCTTAACGTCTGAGTTGCGTGGTGAAGAAATGATGATGATGATAAGTGCTCCATTGTTTTTGACCACGTCGGTGCTGTTGGCGTGTTTTACTCCCTACTCGTTTATACTCGCGTTTCGTATACTCTTGCAGGCGTTTCCAGACAGTGGCAGGGATAATGTGAAGCACCATGGCCAACTTTGAAGCCTACCAGGAGTATCAGAGGATCGAAGACTATGAAGAAGACTCCCCACCTGGCGAGGAAGATTTACTTGTGCACGTCCCAGAGGGCCTAAAGGGTAAAGAAGCACGCTTTTACTCATGCACATAGCTTTTTTTTTCTTTTGCTGTAGTGAAATAAGTAACATGTGTTTTTAACCATGCTTTCTTTTTCATTTTACAGACTCATGGCATCACATCAAGAATTTGGACAATTTCTTCACTAGAATATCCTTTCTGTGACCTCATTATTTAAAAAAAGAAAGAAAGAAAGTGAAGTCATTGTCACATGTGATACATAGCAGCACATCACACGGTGCACACAGTGAAATTTGTCCTCTGCATTTAACCCATCACCCCGAGTGAGCAGTGGGCAGCCATGACAGGCGCCCGGGGAGCAGTGTGTGGGGACGGTGCTTTGCTCAATGGCACCTCAGTGGGATTTTGCGGATCGTGATTCGAACCTGCAACCTTCTGATTACGCTGCTTCCTTAACCGCTAGGCCACCACTGCCCCGATAAACTGCTTATTGACATTCAGCAAAGGTCCCACCGAGATTTCACCTACCATTATTTTCATAGTACATGTACTATTACTGTTATTGTGCTATGTATTATAATTTTCTGTACGTTCAATATAGCTCTCATTCACAACTGTACATTCCGTCCTTAACACCGTGCTCCACATTTATCATTTCCACCAGAAAAATGGATTTGCCTGTATGATGCTTTCAGAGTTTTTTGAACTTGTGTAAGTTTCCCCACACACGTTTTCATTTTCATTCTTGTTTTCCTGCGTAATGTGTTGAGGCTTGTACGATTTGCCTTTGCTGCTCCCTTGCAATGCAGGCAATTCCTGTTTGTTGTGACGTTTACAACCTTCCTCTTCAACTGTGTGGAATATGACATCCTTTTTGCCGACCGAGCAGTAAACCACACCAATCCCAGTGTCAGCCCCCTGGACCGAAACAAGATCACCCTGCCGGATGCCATCTTGCCCAGCCAGCAATGTTTGGACAGGTAAGTTTTTAAGGTCTTTGTAAGACACCCACCACACGTCCGAGACGTCTGCTTGGTATGTCACTTTCACTTTCTTGTAGCGGTTTCTACAATCAAATGTGGCCTGTAGCTTTAAATGAGTCAAGGCGAGTCATCGAACGAATTCATGTCGCCTTCCAGTGGCCTGTTTTGTGATGAGCTACTGAGGCATACTGCGTAATCCCTGCCACGTCAAAATATCCGACTGGTAAACTATACTGCAGTTGCACCATCCCTGAGGCGTCAGTTTTGCTGAGCAGGTTATGTGTGTGTTTGTGTGCTGTGTTGTAGCCAGTGGGGCAAAATGCTGTGGCCAAATCTCGGAAATGTTGTGCAAGTATCAAATACATTTGGATCAGACGGAGCAGTGTGGAGTGGTTGTCTGGGATTTCTTTTTTTAATCTGTTCCAGGAGGGTCTTATGATATGCTTGTGCTGGGAGTGGCTTGTGGCCATACAGTATTTCTCCTGCTTCTTGCCACACTCTTCCTAGACACTGCACATCGATGGCCTCCTTTTTTAACCCTCTAACACTACCCACACTGTCGATCTTCTTGATAAACAGGATACCAAAGGCTCATACCTGAAACAAAGAAGAATATAAATTCTTCACTTGGCTGCTCCTGGCAACCAGACTCGGTGGTTTTCTAATGATTAAATTTGGACATGCTAAAGTGGAAGCTGCGTTCAGGGTATTGGATCAATATCCTATACCTAGTCTATAACTAGCAAGGGCCAGTGAAGCTGGATTATAGATTATAGAAACTGTGCATATGAAAACATCCAAAAAATGCTGCCCTCCAACCTAAGGCTTCATCATGCAGCTGTCTTTGTGTCCACTGGCCACAAGAGGGCAGTACATTAATCACTGAGCACAATACGTGCTCCCTAGCTGGCCAGAACTCTATTCTGAGACGTAAGCAGAGACATCGCTTCCATCGCGTCATTCTGGCTGATTTCTATAATTAGCTTTAACTGGCCGAGCACTACTTGCCCTGAGGGCTTCTCAGACCGACCTGCTACGAAAACTAAAAGTAGCACAGTTTCCCGGCTTGATGGTGGTTTGCAATGGTTTGATGTGCTGTGGGAGCAAACCAACTTTAAATTAGAACCCCAGAGCTAGAATCGAGCTGGTTGACAACCATCATACGGTATTGCAGAAGTTTTACAGTATTGCATACACTTTGCAGAGGTTTTATGAATTCAAACAAAAGTCAACAGATGTAGAACAATATTGTATTGCTGCTCAGAGAAAACTAGGAGAACAGAACAGAATATAATGTTTAATAAAAAAAGGACATTCTGCAATAACTCTTTTACTTAAATTAATATGTGATCTATGTTTGCAACTTCAGTAAACGGTGGTTTTGCGTTCACTGGCTTGTATTGGTGCCTACACAGGCACAGTACTGTATATCAGACGGTTCGCTTAGAATATCATTGCTGTCCCTTAACCTTAAACTTCGGTTTTTATTTTATCTTTTTCATTATAAAGTAGTTTTTTAACAGTAGAATACTAGGGGGAAATGCACAGTCCGTGTATGATGTGAGCTGTGTAAAGAAAAACATCATAAGAACATTGAGAACATTGTGGACATTGTGTACAAACCGAGTACTTAGAGAAGGGGTTGTCACGCTCTGTATTTTTTTGGAATGCATTTTAAAATGCCAAGTATGTGGTGTGTACTTTTTGAAGACACATTTCATTGTGTTTTGAATGCATGTGAGCTTCAAAGTTCCTCCAAAGAAAGGCCTGCTCTCGTAGAAGCGGCCTAATATGGGAATATACACATACATGTTAGATTCTAGTATTGTAACATGAAGTGAAAGTGAAGTGATTGTCATTGTGAAACACTGCAGTACAGCACACGGGGACACAACGAAGTATGTCCTCTGCTTTTATCCATCACCCTTAGTGAGCAGCCATGACAATCTTCCGATTATGGGTTCACTTCCCTACCCACTAAGCCAGCCACTGCACCAACCTTTTAAGATGTGTCTGTTACTTTTCATTTTTACTTTTTTTGGTGAAAGGGAACAAAATATCATCATGCAAATGTTATTGCTGTTAATGTTATTGCTGTACAGACATAGTATGTCATGTCTGACAATCCATTCAGTGATTCACTTCCCCCCCATAGGATTCAGGACAACAGCTGGATCGTTTTCCTTCTCATCATGGCTGCCATCTTCTGGATCTATCGACTCATTAAAGTCATCTTCAATGTTCTTAGCTACTGGGAGATACGGCAGTTTTACATTAAAGCACTGAAGATAAAAATGGTAAGACAGTTTAGAATTTTTCAATTATGTTTTTTCACGTCGAGTTTGAATTTGAATTTAAAAGCAATCATTCAGGGATATCTTGGAATGTACTGTAGGAAGACATTAGAAGAGTGATCTTATTTTAAACAGCCGTTGCATGGTTGCATCTGTTTTCCGTCTTGCAGGACGAACTATGTAACGTCACCTGGCAGGAAGTGCAGAGTCGGCTCATCAGCTTGCAGCGAGAGCAGCAGATGTGCATCCATAAGAAGGAGCTGACAGAGCTGGACATCTACCATCGGATTCTTCGCTTCAAGAACTACACGGTGGCCATGGTCAACAAGTCCCTGTTACCGGTGCACCTGCGGCTCCCTCTGCTGGGCGATGTGGTCTTCCTCACGCAGGGTCTGAAATACAACTTTGAACTCATCCTCTTCTGGGGTCCCTGCTCTCTGTTTCAAAACAAGTGGAACCTCCACCCCAAGTACAAGCGCGCGAGCAATCGCCTGGAGCTAGCGCGGCAGCTGAGCCGGGTCATCCTTCTCGCCGGAGTGGCCAACCTGCTCCTCTGCCCGCTGGTGCTGGTGTGGCAGGTTCTGTATGCCTTTTTCAGCTACGCCGAGGTCATCAAGCGAGAGCCGGGCAGCCTCGGAGCGCGGCGCTGGTCGCTGTACGGCCGCCTCTACCTGCGCCACTTCAACGAACTGGATCACGAGCTTCAGAGCAGGCTAAGCTACGGCTATAAGCCGGCTGCCAAATACATGAATGCCTTTGCCTCGCCACTCCTGGCCGTTATAGCTCGCAATGTGGCTTTCTTCTCCGGCTCAGTGCTGGCTGTGGTCATTTCCCTCACAGTCTATGACGAGGATGTCCTGACAGTCCAGCATGTGCTTACTGCCATCACTGTGCTTGGAGTGGTCATCACCATTGCAAGGTGAGGAGGATTTACAGAAGGGACAGTGGTTCAAATCAAAATCAAACCAATCTTTTATATAGAGCATGTTTTTTTTACAACCTAGGTTGACCAAAGTACTAAAATAATTAAACAGTTAAATAGAAACCTGGATAGATTAAATGAATAAAACTGGTACAATGCCTTTAAGTTCCAAATGCCATTTGAAATAGGTAGTTCTTAAGAACAGAGACTGATCAGTGAGGTTTTGACGCTCCAGGGACGGCGCCTTCCAGAGTTTTGGACCAGCACCTGCAAAAGAGCGATCCCCCAATGTCCATAGCTGTCAAGCCTAACGCGGGGCCCTGCTTGGTTGATGAAACCAGGTCCCCTGACAAATAAATTTTTATTTTATTTTTTTGCTTTTATATAGCTTTAGTGGCCTTATTGGCCCCATAATACTGTATCTGAAGTCTCTTTCCGAGATTCAACCTTGGTGCAGAATTATAGCCACTTTGATCCAGTCACAGATTTCCCCAGGACGCGCCGTTTCGGCGTCTGTAGCTGTAAATGCTAAAGAGGAGGAGAGACGCGAGACGAGGCGCAGAACGGCCTATAGGAGTGAGCGGGCATTCACGTAGATGGCGTTGCAGCACCATTCACCAATTACAATGTTTGGCACAGACAGGAAGTCATGTCGGTGTTTTTACAAAAATAAAATTGAATCCTTTATGACCCCAAGTTCCAGAGACAGCCGTTTGAGCTGCCATTCCCTGAACGGCGAGCACTCTGGTCTTCACCAGGACCGTAGGCAGGCTAGGGTAACTCGCAAAGTGACATTTTCATGTCAGGGTTCAGGGGACATGCTAAATGATTTTAATATGAACATTAATATGACTGCATGCACCTGAATCCACTGAAATCCTTCTAAGAAAAACGAATCCGTGAACAAAAACTAGCCTTACCCTTGAGGTCTCATCATGTGGTTGGTCTTGAGGGTGTCTTGACTGTCCACAGTCTAATGTCGTTTTGTGCACGGTCACACAGAAGATGAATAATCAGTGTCCTAAACAACATGTAATTGATTGGTCACTCTCCTGGCAGATCTTTCATCCCAGACGAGCACATGGTGTGGTGCCCAGAGCAGCTGCTGAAGTGTGTGCTGGCACACATCCACTACATGCCTGATCACTGGAAAGGAAATGCCAACAAGAGTGAGACGCGTGACGAGATGGCTCAACTCTTCCAGTACAAAGCTGTGAGTTTTTTGCATGGTTAAAGCTACATGGTTCCACTGATTATCTTCATTGTTTGGCACCCCTGTACAGTTCAGTACATTGTTGTTTATACTGGCATATTGAACACAAATTGCATTGTAATGTTCTTGGCTGGAAGTGTATTGCTTAGTCATCTGAATGATTTTTGTGTTCCTTGGCAGGTATTTATCCTGGAGGAACTGCTAAGCCCCATCATCACACCCTTCGTCCTTATTTTTCTATTTCGAAATAAATCCCTGGAGATCATTGACTTCTTTCGTAACTTCACCGTGGAGGTTGTGGGTGTGGGGGACATATGCTCCTTTGCCCAAATGGACATTCGTCGACACGGAAACCCACAGGTAAATGCAGTTTGTCTTCACCTTCATTAAAGTGTCTCTTAACAGGCCAAATACATTCTTATAAAAGAAACATGTGAAGTGACTGTCATTGTGATACACAGCAGCACAGCACACGGTGACACCACAAAACGTGTCCTCTGCTGGTAGTAGCCTAGTGGGTAACACACTCGCCTATGAACTAGAAGACCTGGGTTCGAATCCCACTTACTACCATTGTGTCCCTGAGCAAGACACTTAACCCTAAATTGCTCCAGGGAGACTGTCCCTGTAACTACTGATTGTAAGTCGCTCTGGATAAGGGCGTCTGATAAATGCTGTAAATGTTTTAACCATCACCCTTGGTATGCAGTGGGCATCTAATCTTTGTGGCTCTTTGTTGAGGCATGTTGGCTGCTCATATGGTCCTGTGAAGTTTACAGCCTATATTATGGATTTGATTAGGCAAAGTGACTCTAATGCTGATTTTCTCCTTTTTCACAGTGGATGTCTGAGGGTCAGACAGAGGCCTCCATCTACCAACAGGCAGAGAATGGCAAGACTGAGCTCTCGCTCATGCACTTCACAATCAAGAACCCTTGCTGGCAGCCTCCTTTGGAAAGCTCTGTGTTCATCAGCCATCTTAAGGAGAAGGTGCAGCAGGATGCCCAGATGGGGCCATCCACCCAGCTACTGCTGTCTGAGGCTCCGCTGTGCAGCTCTCTGCTCTCCAATGACTCTGCCACAGGCGTGAGTGTCGCATAACAGCACCTACAAAATAATTACATTTTTACAAAGAACATCATTTATGTCTTTATATATTTTTGAATTTAAAATATTTCTGGTAAAAAAAACACTTTTTGAACTGTAACACCGCAGCCAGACAACCTGTTGGCAAGTGTACTGGCTCACCCAGTTCTAACAGCGCCAGGGCTGCCCAGAAGAGACCGCCGCATCCTGCCCACCAGCACAACTGCCTCCGCTGCTGCCTCGGTCCTGGCCTCGCTGTCCGCTTCTCAGCAACCACATATTGGTCAGCCCTTCTCTGCCCAAAGCCTCATGCCATCCAGCGGCCAGCGTCCACATGAAAGTCATATGTACTTCAGTGATCGCACCATGGTGGACAGGTGAGCATTTTGGTTGTGAATTTACTATTAAAAGAAAATCTGTGGCCATGTCAAACGGTATGACTCACTTTTATGCAATAAGCTGTGCCGTTTAAATGAATTAATGCAGCATTTTTCTGGTCTTTCACAGCGACTCAAAAATTCACAGTTCAGCTCTCATGTCTGAGCTGGCCTCTGCTGAGATGAGCCTACATGCCATTTACATGCATGAGGTAATGTATTTCATTGGCTTTGGGATGTCATACGGTGAGCAATTTTGTTGCGTAATAAAGCGAAAGTAGACATTTACACACTGTATTCTCTGATATCTGTATACTGTTTTAAAGGTCCACCAGCAGAACTCTCAATCTCAAGCATCTGGAGGACCCTTTCAGGCTCCACTCCCATTAAGAGATCCAAGTGACATGGGTACAAATATTTCATTCTAATACATTATAACCTGTGTAAATCTTTTAATGCTCTGTTTAATGCTCTGTGACTAGTATTTTTATTTGATAGTCTTATTTATCCCTGTTTGTTAAGAAGTGGACTTTTATGTTGAGATTGATTTCATTTGACTTCTTTGTTAGCTTCTGGAACCCAGACAGTGCACGCCCATCCAGGAAACCGGTCTGTACCAGGCCAGCTGCGTCTAGGTGGCTGGGCAGAGGTGGAGGAGGAGGAGGAACAGGAAGTGGACCCAAGTAATATCTCTCCATCAAAGCAAGCAAGCAGAAGTAGTCTATGAAGTGCCTTAAACTTGTACAGTAAGTCGGACTCTTGGCACTGTGTTATACAATATAGATATGTAACTCTTATCAAGACCTCATAATATATACAGAAATTAAGTTTGTTGGATTAAGGTTTTTATTAAAACATTTGTCCACATGTCCAGATTGGATGCTTTGAAATATCAGTCTGGAGAAACACGTTTTGGAATTCTGATCACCAGAAAAAAAGGAAAGAGAAGCAAAAGGCTGAAATTGCTGGCCACAAATGTACAGTCAGGATTTTAATGATAAAACACAGAAAAAAACATAGCACATCATAGGGCATTAGTGTTTTTGCACAACAAAGCATCAGGGATCAATGGTATGGAAAGCAACAGAAGAGAATGGATATCAGAACTGCACATTAGCACATACTGGCTTTTCACCTTTTTAATCAGCATCCAAAAAATAGTGGCACAATCATTATAATAAGATATGGTTATTTGAATAATTTTTTGTTAAATTATTTTCCTTCTTGAATACTAAGCATCAAAGTGGTCAAATTAATTAACAGTTCTAATCATCACTTCACATCATTGACATCATTTGTGTTATTTCAGCCCAAACAACTGCTATTCTCTCTCTTGTTGGCAGTTTCTGAATTCATTTGCTGGGTGGAAACTGTGGCCTTAGGTAACCTGTTCCAAGCTCCTACATTGAATGTGTTGGACGTCTTACACTGGCCATGGAAGAGGGCTTGAGAAGTTGGACACTGTCTGCAAAGTCCTACAGGTTGGGTGAACTCTTGAGGGGAAACTACAGAATGTCTTCCATCCCTCTCGTGTTAAAAGCAACGATAGATCTCATCCACATAGCTCTGCAGTTTTTATATATATATATATGTGTGTGTGTGTGTGCGTCTGTGTGTGTGTAAGCATTCATAAATGCTTATAGTGGTGAGTCAAAGGACTTGTTCCACTGCAGGATTATTTTGTCACAGAATAATTGTGTGTTGCTTGATTATGGTTTTTTTTTTTTGTTGTTTTTTTTGACAGAATGCAGGTGCTTAAAAATATGTCATTCTTTGGGGCCTTCTTTTCTGGCCCATTTAGTTTTTTTTTTTTTTTTTGTCATGATAGCAACGCTGGCTACATAAAAAAAAATATTAATTTTATTTAAACCAATAGCTGCCTTCTCTGTCCAGTCTGAGTTCGAAATCAATATTTTTGGAAATTTGAGGATTCAGGAATAGTGGGTCCTAGAGGGCAAATGTCATTCACTTCAGACACTACTGACAACGCTCTGTTACCTCTCATAAATTCTTAGCAAAGCCAGTGTCATGACCCAGTATTTCTGTACATTTGATGTGATTGCTGGGACATCTTCGTTTACTTGCTCCTCTACTTGAAGCACATTTTAAAAACCCACAGTTGAGTCCCTCATGCGGACAACCAAGTGAACTGACTTCCTCATACTGCTCCTTAAACGTCCAGCCATCATATCTCTGACAGCTGTGTAATTACTGCAAAGCAATGTATAGAGTAATTCCTATTTGATCAAAATTCATTCATTCATTCATTCATTAAGTCTATTCAGTTCTTTTCGTGTCTCAGAAATGTGTTTTGGCCAACTTCAGATTTTGAAGATTACATGTCTGACCATACATGTTTTGGCAAATGTATAAATACTTTTATTTATTTAATTTTTGTGCTGTGGTGCTTTACAAAAGTGTTCAGACCCTTTCAGATTAGGATCTTTGATGTTGATCGTAGGTTCTCTCAGTGTTCCTCTGTGACCTTTCAGTGCATGCTGGGGTCACTGTTCTGTTAAAAACCCTGCCTGCATGCAGAGAACCAACTAAAAGCTTCAGAAATTGTGTGGTATGAGGACGACCATTTGGAAATTTGAACAAATCGCCGTTTCTGAATTGATGGCATGGCATGTCCATTTTCATGTACACGGAAAAAGCAGACATGCGAAATCCATGGAAATAAACAATTTGTCAGAATGACAGTGGTGTCCATTTTTGTTTGAGTTCCATATGATCATGTTTTGGCCCGACTCATCCTTTGTGGAGTGGTTTTGGACTACTTGCGTATGTAAACATTTCAATTTTTACATGTATTTACAGATTTGGAAAAAACAGGCTGCTTTCACTGAAGCAGTTTGGATATTATTTTTTTGATCAATTTGTGCTCTCGTATGTTTCAGTAAGGGTCTGAGGAGTTTTTTTTGTAAGGCACTATGTTATCTCATTCAAGTGTACAAAAATGCAGCAATATTTGTACAGTCGAAACAACAATTTTAGAAGTATTTTTTAAAATGGCATGAATATATCACACTCAGTCAACATGTAATCAAAGCACTGTACCACAAAGCATACTTGGAATGATCATTTTGACTGTAATACTTAATCATTTTATTCAATGTGTGTTGCTAAACATTTTTTTTTTTATCCTTATGCAGGAAAATGTCATACTGAATATTTTGGTGGAGGAAAATGCACAATATTGACCATTTTTTGAGAGGTTGTGCTGTGACAATTTATTCCATGAACAAGGAATTATGTAATTGGTGGCGGTGTGTCCTCACTGGGCAGACTCCAATTCTTATTTTGTTTCTCAGGTCACTGAAAGGTGAAACAATTAAGGAATTATTTAGCTGGGTCAAAGCTTCATCTATGCCTGAAGTAGTAATGTATATTGTAGATAACGTTTACCTTCTGCAGAGTACATACTTTTTGAAAGAAAAAGCTGTAAGGGACAGCTTCGTCTGAAGTCGTGACGTGTCTGACTACTCAGACTAGTGTAGAAATAGCATCACCACAGATATCGTGTAGTTCTGTCTTATTAGGACGTAACTACCATCAACCATTTAAGTGTGTTTTAGTTGCACATATGTACAGTATTTATTTTGACAGGTAGATTTGGTGGTGCCGATATAATATGGCAAGTTGGTGTGGTAGCTTTCTGTCTCGCTGTGTACTCATTATGAAGCGGTGGCAGGGATGCTAGTGTAAATCCGGCTCTATTCACCTGTCCACTGTGCTAATGGATCAGTCTATGGTGCTAATTTGTGTGTGAGTGAGGGTGTGAACGTCTTTAATTTAACGAATGCTATTCGAAAATAAGTCATGCCAAAAGAACACCGTTTATTTGTTGCACCACAGCTTTACAGTACCATGTATATCCTGGAAGCAAGATGAGTTTCAGTGTGTGTATATTAATCAGCCAACTGAGATGAAAGATATAATTGATTTCAAATAAAATCTATTATTCATTTTACCACCTTTCATGTTTACTGTTTTTAATGTTAATATGATCGCAGTGTTTTTGTACATTTTTGCAAAAGTACATTCATTTTCACTGGTTTAATTTGGATTTGGGTAGTAATAATTCCCTGGTGGGTAGTAATAGTTCCCTGGTGACAGGGAAAACAAGGTCGTCCAACATATTTTTAATTTCCATGTGAACCAGAAAACCACAAAGTCCCAGGTTCAAGTGCCATTTAGGCTCTGTGTCCCTGTAACTACTGACTGTAAATCCCTCTGGTTGATCAGTACACGTCTCAAAATAAAACCTGCATACAAATAAAGTCTGCACTGGACATGCTGAGACCATTAAAAATGTCTGAATAAAGTTGCAATCGCTGCTGAAATACCCACGTTGTTTTCTTTTTAAATAAATTACTAGAGTTATTTTAAAATGTGATTTGTCTTCTTACTGCGCCACCTTGTGGTAGATTTAAAAATGTCTTCTTGCTGCTGCTGCACTGGCATGGATACATACACAAATGCAATGATATTTATTAAATACACTTAACAATTCAGAAGTTAAAAATATTAATACTTTACAGCCATTTTATAAATTGATTTGCCAACCGATCCACATTGGAGGGCCCATAGGTCAACCCAGGACACACTGGAGAAATGATATCTCCAATCTGGTCTGGGAACGCCTTGGGGTCCTCTAGGAGGAGCTGGTGGAGGTGGCTGGGGAGAGGGCTGTCTGGGATTCCCTACTTGGGATGTTGCCCCCGCGACCTGGACTCGGATAAGCGGAGGAAGACGACGATGATTCGATAAAATAAAGTTTGAATATGAGACACAAGGTCCTGTGGATATGGTTCACCGTCCGCTACCATCTGGGCAGCAGAGAAAGCCTTTTAACAGGCCGTGTGGGCCGTGAGGGTACATCGCCAACTTAAAACTCCCCGTGTGCTTTTAAATCCTCTCTCTAAACTATTTCAGTAGGTTGTCTGCTCAAACACGAATTAAAAAATACAACAGTCCTCCACCACACTGAAAAAAGTGAACTGCTTAAACTTAAAAAAATTGAAGTAATCTTTCACGCCTAATTATTTTAACAGCGACGTAATGTAAATAAACAGGTTATGGCAGGTTTAATTGGTTTATTTACATTACGTCAGTACTAAAATATTAGTTTTAGAGTATCCAGAGTATTTCTCTTTTAAACTAAGCTGTCTAATTTATGCTTATGATATATATATTTTTTTCTTTACTATAATAGTAAATAGTTAGTGGGTAACACACTCGCCTATGAACCAGAAGACCCAGATCCAAATCCCACGCAATACCATTGTGTCCCTGAACAAATGTCTCCAGGGGGACTGTCCCTGTAACTACTGATTGTAAGTCGCTCTGGATAAGGGCGTCTGGTAAATGCCGTAAATGTAAATGTAAATGTAAAATATTAGATGTGACAGATTACTTCAATCTTTTTAAGTTTTATTAACTTTTTACAGCGTATGGATGCGCTGATGTTTATTTAATGTGTTTTTTTCTCATTACAGTAGTTAAAAAAATATTATTTTGCTCTTTTAACCTTTTTAGTAATTATAATTTAGCCAGTGTTACCTTTTTTTTTTTTTTTTTTTTACCTGAGGACAGCTGAAGCCTGTACTCGAACATGAAGTGACCGTCGCGTTAACAGTGGGCGACATTGTCGCGTCGCCTAGCGGTGATGGCCGCCTCTCGCCGGGCTATTTTGGAAAAGGAGGCCGCACCGAAAAAGGCACGTCAGCTATCTGGCGTCATGAGGAACCGAAGAAGTAAATGAAAATAGTGCCGCCGACCCGCCGCGGGAGATTGGGGGGATTTTTACCACACCTACAGTTTTCTCCACGTTCCGAGTCGACTCGCTTAGTAGCATCATCATCATCATCATCTCCATCTCCATCTCCATCGTCGTTATTGTTATTTTTCCGCAGTTTGACCCCGCGTTCGGAATGAGAGGAGCCTTCGCATGACCTTTAGTACCTCAGAGAGTACCGAGTGAGGCTTATCACAGCACAAACAGCAAAGGTAAGCGCCTTAGACACTAGTTAGAAGCCAATTATAGTGTGTTTACGTTTTTACCTTTTTAATTACAGTAATATAAATTATTTTTTTAAAGTGGCTTTTTGTTAAACTATTCCTGTGGAGGTGAACGGCGTGACTCCCAACCATTTAGCGTCGCTCGGCACAATGGACGTGGTTTGTGGGTTTGTGTGTTGAGCTGTAAATTACAACATCGTGTAAAGTTGGGTGGAACACAGCTGATGGCGGCCGCGCTTCTACAAATGGCCGTGCGCTGAGATGAGCCGGGACAGCTGCGGTTATTTTTGGTCTCAGGCTGGAGGCTCCAGGCAGTGTGGTGACAGAGATGGCAAATGTCACCCTTTTCTTATATATATATATATATATATACGTAGAGAGAGAGAACCAATTTCCCCACATTCGCTGTTCTCACCAACACGTTTTGTCGATCCATTTTACATTTTACATTTTACAGCATTTACCAGGCGCCCTTATCCAGAGCGACTTACAACCAGTAGTTACAGGGACAGTCCCCCCCTGGAGCAACTTAGTGTTAAGTGTCTTGCTCAGGGACACGATGGTAGTAAGTGGGGTTTGAACCCGGGTCTTCTGGTTCATAGGCGAGTGTGTTACCCATCCTTCGGGGAAATTTGCGTACTACATGACCCATTACTAATGCATACAGTAGGTAGGTAATAAACTGCTCCGTCAGAGGACAGCCGATGGCAATCACGTGTGAAGGTTTGTTTGGACTGACCAAGTCCCAGGCCTCATTCCCAGCACAGATTTGTTTTGAACGATCGCCTGACATTGACATGTCGAACATAACCAGCTATCATCACAGCAGCATGTAGAGCTATTAAAGGCGCGGTCAACTTTTTTTTTTTTTTTACACACGTGGTGCTCTTTGTATTTCAGATGGACCAGGACCCGTTTGGTGGCGCCCCGCGGTTCCTAACACGGCCGAAGGCGTTTTCTGTCTGTGTGGGCAGAGATGCGACACTGAGCTGCACTATTGTGGGTAACCCTGTGCCCCTTGTCACCTGGGAGAAGGAAAAGCTGCAGCTGTCAACGGGTGGCCGCTTCAAAACCGTGGAGGATGGTGACATCTACCGCCTGACCATCTATGATCTGACCTTGGAGGACAGCGGGCAGTACATGTGTCGCGCCAAAAACCACGTCGGCGAGGCTTACGCTGCCGTAACCCTCAAGGTGGGCCTGCCTATGCAGATGGTGGAGAGAGCTCCAGTTTTCATGGTCAAGCCCATGTCGGCACGCGTCGCTTTGGGCGGTGATGTCACCTTCTACTGCCGAGTGGCTGCCCATCCTGAGCCTAACTTCGAGTGGGAGAAGGATGGCCGCTACCTTGGTGAGACGAACCGTATCAAAATTAAATCGAGTGGTGACGGCAGCTCTTTGCGGATCCATAGCGTGCGCAGCCTGGACAGCGGCACCTTCACCTGCCGAGCCCAGAATTCCGTTGGTCGGTCCCATGCTGCCGCTGCCCTGGTGGTGGACACGCAACAGATGGCGAAACCCGACAAAGGCAGCTCTCTGCTCTCGCACCTTCAAAAACGGAAGGAGGAGATGCAGAAAGACATCTCATTTTACCACATGGTAGAAAGCAGCTCATCCTCCGGCGCTAAGATCACAGAAGAGCTTAGCACCCTTGGCCTGGCTATAGATAATGACCAACGGTCATCTGACCTGGTTAGCAAGCTGCCCAAAGGCGTCTTCACTCGCACCTGCATGGTGACCGAAGGGAAGCATGCAAAGCTCAGTTGCTTTGTTACTGGTCATCCAAAACCACACATTGTCTGGAGGAAAGATGGGGCGAACATCAGTGAAGGCAGACGCCATGTCATGTATGAAGACCATGCCGAGAACTTCATCCTCAAGATCCTTTATTGTAAACAGAGTGACAATGGCCTCTACACCTGCAATGCCTCCAATATGGCGGGCCAAACCTACAGCGCTGTACTGGTCATTGTCAAAGGTAAGGCTTTTTATATTTAAATTGAGCATTTAGGGCCAACTGTAAATGTAAAGTACTGCTTCTTGTAACAGCCAAGACCTTCATTTGGACAATTTTCTACGCTTCTTCTACAGTTTCTATACATTTTGATAACACAAGTTACGTTATTTCCATAACTAGCGGTCAGAACTATGAACAAGTGTGACATGTATGTAGTACTAGCCGTGCTTTACTACTGGGTACTTCAGTATAAAGTTATGACAAAAGCCATACAAGCAGTTTGAAAACTTGCCATGTGATGCACGGGACACAGAAAACTAGTCTCACTTGTGGTGTAAAATGTGGTGCAGCCTGAATCCCTATTCAATATAACATATGTAAACTGAACTTTGAATGTCTGGGTTTATGATAATAATTTCCTTTGAATTTCATTGAAATTAGTTAAAATTTTACCTTGCTAGAGGTAAGAGTGTTTCAGATGTCTGCAAAACCTTCAGTTGTTTAAATACATTGAAACTAAATGATGTTCCACATTATCTGATTACCCATACCCATAATTATTAGGACAAGTAAAAGTGCAGAAATTGTTTTAGCATTTTTGTCTCATTTGAATTGTACTCTGATTTCGTAGGTTTCTGGGTAGTTAGCCAGGTAACAGCAAATACTTAATACTGTAAAGCTTAATATAGCTAAATAAACAAAATTCAAAATATATTGATCACCTACAACATTAATCCACTGACGTTGTATATATTATATACATAATTGTATTATATTAAATAGATTAAGGCAGTCAGTTCTTGAAGGTCAAGTTTTAGATTGGAAGCCGCAAAAATGGCCTCTTCCAAAAGAAGCCGTTGTTTGTTCAAAGCATGCAGTATTCCTTAGGTATCAAAAGAGGTCCAAGGAAGGACCTGGGTTTAAGGCTCATTGATTCAATATAGTGTGATGGTTAGCCCGCCTGGTCTTGTCAGGCAGTATGTCTCAAATTATGAGAACTAGCTCATGACACAATGGAAGAACATGGTCTAGTGTGATGACTTTCCTGATTCTGCATTATGAGAAGGGACAAACTTTGGGTAAAATAATGATATATGAATGCAGAATACTTAGCCATAAATGTATTCAGTAATGTATTCTGTTGAAGTAATGTCTTCAGAATACTTTCTTAAATGCATGCGTAAAACAGCTGTATCATGAATTAAATATCAACATTATTATTGTGTTGTACTGATGTGTGAAGAAGAAACATGTCCTCAAAACCACAACTTAAATGAAGACATTTAAGCAACAGGTAAAATTTATTTAGGCCTTTTTGGACTGAATTCTGAATACGTAGTTTTCTGTGTGTGTTCTGTGTGTGTATTCTGTTGCCTCGAAACCCTGGGAGGGACACTGTGATTGGTCCTGGCATTCCTACCTAAAGATTGTTGCGGACCAACAACATCACCTAATGGCAGTGGCGTAAAAATGTCATCCCGTGGCAAAACTCTTTAGGAAAGGCTTAAACATTGAGCAAAGTTAGAGGCAGTAAGCAGACAACCATTTCACCCAGAGCTAGAGTAACCAAGCTGCAGCACATAATAAGGTGATGTAGCATCATGTTTCATCTATTTTTTGCTGGTGCTGAATAGCTCACAGTTGTTGTGATGGGCCGCAGCTAGCTGTCTGTTGGCGCTGGTGTTTAGGTGATTTTCCATTTGAACATTTGAGAGCCGGACAGAGCAGCCAGTCCCTTGTGGACCCTGGCTTCACCTTTGTCAAATGCCAGCCGTAAAAGGGTGAAGCTCATTTGATATTGACCTTAAGATAGACTTGCTGCTGTTCTTGAATAAATGTAAATGTAATGTAAATAGTCCTTTAGGGCCAAGGCCCCCGTTCTTAGTATCCTGTTTCTAACCTTATCATTAGTTACTCTTTCTACTCAATAAACACCTCAGGAAAAGACCATGTTGAAATCCACACGTCTGTCATTACTCCAACTGCTTGCTGGAGTAAAAGTGGCAGCATGAAGTGGAAGAGTGTCAAGCGAAGAGCTCTCAGCTCTTTTGGGCTGTCATTTGCCATGCAGAGCTAGAGGTTACAGATTGTACCTATGTACATATGGTGGTTATTGGTAGGGGTGTTGAAATTAATCTCATAATTGATGCATCGCGATGCAGACTTGGACAGAACACAATCAGTTATATCTTAATGACGTTGCTTGGTGATTTTCTAGTTAAAAAGTAGTGCCTATAGTGATTGTGGCTGATTGCCACAATCACTAGGTAGGAGCAAGGCCTTAACTCTCATCTCATCTTATGTCTGAAAACATAATGTGAAGTAATGTAGAAAAAGTGATGGGATGTGTCGTGATGCATTGATATTCGATTAGTAATCGAATCCAATGGTGAGTCCACTGAAGATGTGAAAATGTAAAAATCTGCTACTTCAGTGTAAAACATCAGCAGTGTGGTCTGGAGCCAGTGTTGTCCATTCTTGGCTACTGTGTAAGTGTGAAAACATGGCAGACTTATTATAACTAAATGTAGCTTAATACTCCTGAAATCCCGCACACTGAGCCGGGATTTAAATTCACAACCTTGGAGATGCTAATGTTTTGCAGCACTGTTCATTTTTGTAACACATACATACATTCTGATAATAATACTGATATATTTTACTTGTGGCAGAGCCCAAAGTGCCATTTAAGAGGAAGCTGCAGGATGTGGAGGTGAAGGAAAAGGACACGGCCATGCTGTTGTGTGAGGTGCCTGTTGCTGCTACTCAAGCAGCCTGGTTCATGGAGGAGACGCGCCTGGAGCAAAATGCCAAGTACCGCATGGAGGAACAAGGCACAGTGCGCCGCCTCACCATCAGCCATGTCACCACAAATGATGATGCCGTCTACATCTGTGAGATGAAGGAGGGAAGCCGCACTGTTGCTGAACTCACGGTCCTTGGTAATGTTAATAGACCTGTCGTGTGTGTTTGCATGAGATTGAGAACTGGGGAAGGTGCAAATCTTGTTTTGTGAATGCAGATGTTTTCAAAATACAATTTATGCAGTCATATAACTTTTTATTATCAGAAATCTTTTTTGAAATGGCAGGACTCGTCACATTTGGTTGGGGTGTCTCGGTTCCAGCCGACCTTTCCAAATTAGAAAACTTATCAGATTTAGAAACATTATCAGATTCAAAGAACAAAATACTATGTTGCTGAACTAAAATGTATCCCACTGTTTGTCCTGTATATATATATATATATATATATATATAGATCTTATACATTTATGGCATTATCTTCCCTCACCTCTGTGCTTTATGTGTAGGTAACATTACAAAGAAGCTTCCGCGCAGGACTGTAGTCCCTGTCAGTGACACAGTGATCTTCTGTGTGGAGCTTGAGCAACCCTGCGGAACTGCCTATTGGACAAGGAATGGTGAGAAGCTGTCTGAGGACGCCCGCATCTCCATTGCTTGCACACAGCGGCAGTACACCCTGTCTATTCGTGACTGCAAAAGTGAAGACTCCGGCGAGATAGCCTTCATAGCTGGAGACTGCAAGACGTCCACGCGCTTTTCGGTTACAGGTATTAATAATAGCATGCACACACAAAGCCTTTGGTCAAATGTGACCATGGTTTACGGGGCTTTCATTGTTGTAGCCCCAAGAAAGCACCCCCCAGATCCCCCAGTTGACCCTGTGGTGCGGAACAAGACTGACGCCGCCATCACCTTGTGCTGGTCACCTCCGGAGAGTGACCGTCCTGTGCCTATCACCGGATACATGGTGGAGAGGAGAAAGGTGGGGGCCCAGACCTGGGTGAAATGCAACCAGATGGGCTCTGTGCCTTACACCCATTACACGATAAGCAGCATCCCTGAGGAGGCCAGCTACCAGTTCCGCATCTCAGCTGTGAACGACTTTGGGCAGAGCGCCTTTCTCGAAGTCCCTGGAACTTTCTACCTTGGTGAGACAGAAACCTTCTTATCATACTCTTATCATAATAATAAGAATATAATTCTCTTTATAATACATGAATAATCATTTAAGGACATTTGTGTGGTGGAATGGGAAATTGTAGGTAATCCTCGTTTTCAATTTTAATAGCCAGTAAATAAATGTTTTTTTTTTATTGTTTATATATATGTGTGTGTGTGTGTGTGTGTGTGTGTGTATCACCAAATGACTTTTCCATTCTGTGTTGCCTGCTGCAGAGCCCACAGCGGAGCTGAAAACAGGGCTGATAAACTGCAGCGCCATTGCGGGTGAGGAGGCATCTCTCACGGTTGAGCTCACTGCCATCTGCTCAGGCTCGTGGACGCTGAATGGGACTCTCCTGCGCAGTGGAGCTAATTACCTCATCACTCGCTCCAAGACCACACACACGCTGCTCATTCGCGAGTGCCCCCTTGAGCTGGATGGAGCCCAAGTTAAGTTTGTTGGCGGGGGCTCAGAGAGCGCGTGCACCCTCAAAGTGAAAGGTAAGAGTTTCTCATGGGGCCCATTCCCCTTAAGCGGGAGGGACATTAATGTTGTGGCTCACTGATACCTTGCTGAATACGTCAAGTAGACCTTATTTATTGCATCTTCTGCGACTTGTGCAATCCAATCCAGTCCAACATAGCTGCTATTGATCAAAGATAAGCATGGGTTGCTGTGTTACTCGAATTGTGTTAAATGTATGGTTGATTGCATACTTTAACCTGTTGTGAAGAGTGTAACCTTAAGCCTAATGTTAAGGGTTATAATGGTCAAAGGTCAAGTAATGGCCCCTTACTGGCTGGAATGTTGCAGGTGCTCAAGTTTCTCCCCATAGTTCAGTGCCTCAGAGCTATACAACTGCTTTACTGAATCGTGTTCCAAGATAGATTTCGTTTCATTTTGGCTCTCAGACCAAGTGCAACAAAGTGTCAGACACAGTGATGGGCATTGACATGTGTCACCTTTCCTGAGAAGAGAACTTGAAAGTGAAGTGATTATCATTGTGAAACACTGCAGCACAGCACATGGTGCACAACAAAATGCGTCCTCTGCTTTTAACCACAGTGGGCAGCCATGACAGGCGCCCAGGGAGCAGTGTGTGGGGAGGGTGCTTTGTTCAGTGGCACTTTGGCGGATCGTGTCCGTTTCCTTACCCACTAGGCCACCACTGCCCACCACTTGGCATGTCTTCCCCAACGTGTGGGGATCAAAACAGTCAAAATGGTAATGGTCAAAACAGATGATTGAGTTTTACTCCTGGATAGAATGAGCATGTAAGTGTCAGTGCAGGGTTGGTATAAAATAATTCCTTATCCTAGGATATTAGCCATTTAGGGGATATTAGTCCTTTTTTCACCATCATTTACCAGTATTCTACCTTCAGTTTTGTCTTCTAAGGGAGGGCATGCAAAATACTTAATCACTTTGACTTCTTTGACTTTGGCGGTTCTTTAGTTCCTTCAGACTGAAATGAAAAGTTTCACTTTGACCATATATATCACCTGTTGACCTGGAGCTTGAATATTAATCCCAAGTTATCTGCTAAGCTACTAAATGTAGTGTTTTGCCCCCTGTAGCTCCTCAGGCACATTTTATAAACAAGTCTGGAGACACAGAAGTATACAGATTCATTGCCTACACCACTGCTCAGCTGGAAGCTGAGGTGTCTGAATCAAACGCCCAGGTATGAAAAGGCTGGGAAGTGTGCATGTAATATCTTGAAATATTAAATAAATTACACACACACACACACACACACACACACACACACACACATATATATATATTTTTTTTTTTCTAGTTACATATTATACACATCACGCACAGAATGAATGCTGACATGTTCTTTGCCCTTAGGTGGTCTGGATGAAGGATGGTAAAGAGCTGAAAATGGGTAGGAAATATGAGTCGGTGAACACAGATAGACAGCGAGTGCTGAGAATCCTCAAAGTGACTCATGAAGACACAGGCATATACGAATGTGTCTGCAATGGTGATCGAATGTTCATGCAGGTTGCCCTCAAAGGTACACATTTATACATTCCATTTTAATAGGGTTACATAGTCTTTTTGTTATTATCGTTTACAATGCAAATTATTTTAGCAAGAACTGCAACTGCGAACCTATCAGAACACAGCTTGCCCAGTGGCATCTGTCACTGAACCACATATCCACCTCTATTAACTAATGACAGGTGGTGTCGAGCTATCGAGACAGATCTGTTTAATCATGTGTTTACTGTCTGTGCCGACGCTCCTCTTCTCTGGAGCAAGCATTTAAACATGGGCTCTCAACATGCCTGGATACTTAGACAGAACAGGGCATTCTGCCTTTTAATGCTTTAATGCTTTTTTCTATTATCTTTCAGATGAACCAGGCAAGTTTGTTAAGACTAAAGCTCAGGGAGGAGCAACAGTGCGCCTCAGCGGAGATGTGGAGCTTACGTGTGAAGTGTCCACCCATGACACCCAGGTGGTGTGGAAGAAAGAACAACAGGAGCTTAAGGAGGACCAGAGAACCTCATTTGTCTCAGAAGGAGTGCTGCGGAAACTGATCATCAGAAGTGCTAATCAGAGTGATGAGGGTCACTACTTGTGTGAGACAAGTGAAGATAAGATGACATTCCATGTCAAAATTAAAGGTAGGAGACTGAAAGAGGAAAATGCATTTAGAGCTTCAGTGAACTTCTTTGAGGGTTATTTGAAGTTCATTGATGGATCTTGGCCAGTGTGCTGTAGATGCGTGAATGCACAAATTATGAATAAACTCCACCCACTAATTACCTAGTGGTGTGGAACTGATTAGTGAGTGGAGTTACGACTGGTTGGACTTGAGTCTGGCTGCATTGTTTCTGATTGTTCTTTGCATTGTTTGGTGGTTATGAATGAATGATGCATTACTTTACCATAGTATCTCCTGCCTCAAAGCTATTGTTTTTATTATATTTAAGGGACCTTCTAACCACTGCATGAATGCATGACTGTCCCGTCCCCCCCAGAAATGTTTGCCAACAGGGGTTCAGTTCAGACAGAGGTGAAAGTTGGTGCAGCACAGAAGGCCATTCTGAGCTGTGAGGTTTCTGACTCCAAGACAGAAGTGAAATGGTACAGGAATGGCAAACTGCTGAGCAGCAGTGAAACCTTGCATATTCAAACAAGTGGAACAATGCGCAAGCTAGTCCTGGATCTCGTGAAGAAGCAAGATGCTGGAGAGTATATCTGTGAGGCTGGAGGAGACAGACTGGTATTTAAAATTCATGTGTCAGGTAGGGGTATCTGGACAATTGGAAGAATATAGAAGTGGTGTTCATATTGTATAAAGTGTATACTTTCTTTACCTTATGTCTGTAGTTCAGTCCTACAGAGTGTGGGGTTTTAAACTATTGGCACTCCTGGACTGGACACGGCTCTATCATAAGCTGATGTCTATGGCATGATGTTTGTGGTTTACTATCGCTACTGCTTATAAGCAGTATTACACACTAAATAAACAGAGAAAATCATTCAAATTGCTGACCTGTTCTTATTTGCCGACTCTGTTTATTTGACACTGCTTATTTTTTAATGCATGTTTTCCTTCTCACTCATCAGTTTTTGGTTTTCAATATTTTTTTGTGATTTTAATTTTAATGATAATTGGACCATTATTATTCCCACAGAAACTTCAGCCTTTGCCAACAAGGACTCCATTCAGAAGGAGGTGAAAGTTGGTGTCTCCCAGAAAGCCACTCTAAGCTGTGAAGTCTCTGACTCCAAGACAGAAGTTAACTGGTACAAAGATGGTAAAATACTGAGCTCTAGCAAAACCATCCACGTTGATACAAAGGACAAGACTCGCCAACTGGTTATAGACAGTGTGGAGAAGATGGATGCTGGAGAGTACACCTGTGAAGTTGGTAAAGAGAAACTGGTGTTCAAGATTCTGGTGACAGGTATGAAATTGAATTTTAACCCTGAACTTTATTTGCCATTTTGTTTAAATGTTCAGTGTTTAAATGTTCTCAATAGATTTTATAATGTGGCGGTAAATATAATCTGATTTTAATATCAAACTGACTAATATAAAAATTGTCCTGCTTGACAACTGCTTGGCTGTCCCTTTTTTGCCAGTTTTACAATCACAAAGGTCATATCAATCACAAAGGTCAGGTCAATCGTATTTGTACTGACAACATTCTGAATATAATTAATAGACAGAGTGGTTCTGTGCACTTTCTGAAATATAAATATCATAACTATCATTGGGCTTATCAAAGCTAATTGGCAAATTGTTTGATAGAAGCTGATCAGTTCTTGATTGTACTCTTAGATGCTCCAGCATCTGTCTTCACAAATAAAGAGTCTGTTCAGAAGGAAGTGAAGGCCACCCTTTCCCAGAAGACCACACTAAGTTGTGAAGTGTCCGACTCCAAGACAGAAGTGAGATGGTACAAAGATGGCAAACAGCTGAGTTCCAGCAGTTCTGTCCACATGGAGACAAAGGACAAGACTCGGCAGCTGGTGTTGGACAGAGTAGAGAAGAATGATATTGGAGAGTATACATGTGAATCTGGGAAAGAGAAGCTGGTGTTCAAGGTTATGGTGTCAGGTATGAAAGTGATGTAAACAATGGTTTGTCTTTTTTGATAAAATGTCCCCTGACATGAAAATTTCACTTTGTGGGATTATTTAACATTAATACAAGTTCCCCTAGCCTGTCTATGGTCCTGCAGTGGCTAGAAATGGCGATAGGTGTAAAGAGCAGCTCATCAGTTTTTCCACATTTTGGCATGTGTCACGCATGTATCCAGTCAGGCTTGAGACATACACACACCACAGACATGTAGGGTAAGACTCCAGATGTTGTGTTGAAGAATTGCTCTGTAGACTCTGGATCACACGGGTCTTTTATGCGGAGGCACTTGTTAGTAGTGAGTAGTAGTGAAGTGATTGTCACGTGTGATACACAGCAGCACAGCACACGGTGCACACAGTGAAATGTGCATTTAACCCATCACCCTGAGTGAGCAGTGGGCAGCCATGACAGGTGCCCGGGGAGCAGTGTGTGGGGACAGTGCTTTGCTCAGTGGCACCTCAGTGGGACCTTGGCGGACCGGGATTCGAACCGGCAACCTTCTGATTACGGGTCCTTAACCGCTAGGCCACCACTGCCCCTGTGGAGGGAACGTGTTAAGGAACCCATGACCCGGAACTGTCATAGAAGACCCGCCCAGTGCACACTAGGGCAGGTCAGTGGTGGCCTAGCAGTTGAGGAAGTGGTTAAGGTAGCGGCCCCATAATCAGAAGATTGCCGGTTCGAATCACGATCCGCCAAGGTGCCACTGAGGTGCCACTAAGCAAAGCACCGTCCCCACACACTGCTCCCCGGGCGCCTGTCATGGCTGCTCACTCAGGGTGATGGATTAAATGCAGAGGACACATTTCTTAAAAAAACTATTTATTAAAAATAAAAAAACTGAGAAATTACATGTTCACAAGTATTCACAGCCTTTGCTCAATACACCTTTGGCAGCAGTTACAGTCTCAAGTATTTTTGAATATGATGCCACAAGTTTGGAACACCTATCCATGGCTCATTCCTTTTTAAGACATTTTAAGATCTGGCTGGGCCACTCAAGGACATTCACAGAGTTGTCCTGAAGCCACTCCTTTGATATCTTGGCTGTGTTTAGGGTTGTTGTTCTGCTGAAAGTTCAAGTGCGCTCTGGAGTAGGTTTTCATCCAGGATGTCTATGAACATTCCTGCAGTCATCTTTCCCTCTATCCTGACTAGTCTCCCAATTCTAGTCTCCCAATTCCTGCAGCTGAAAAACATCCCCGCAGCATGATGCTGCCATCACCATGCTTCACAGTAGTGATGGCATTGGCCTGGTGTTGAGCGGTGCTTGGTTTTCTTCAACCACCTGGCATTCACACCAAAGGCTGCCATGTGCCTTTTACTAAGAAGGGGCTTCCGTCTGGCCACTCTTCCATACAGACCTGACTGGTGGATTGCTGCAGAGATGGTTGTCCTTCTAGAAGGTTCTACATTTACATTTACGGCATTTATCAGAAGCCCTTATCCAGAGCGACTTACAATCAGTAGTAACTGGGACAGTCCCCTGGAGCAACTTAGGCTTAAGTGTCTTGCTCAGGGACACAATGGTAGTAAGCGGGATTTGAACCTGGGTCTTCTGGTTCATAGGCGAGTGTTTTACCCACTAGGCTACTACCACCTCGGTTCTCCTCTTTCCACCTAGGACCTCTGGAGTGCTGACAGAGTGACCACCGGGTTCTTGGTCACCTCCCTGACTAAGAACCTTCTCCCGTGATTGCTCAGATTAGGTGGTCGGCCAGCTCTATTAAGTGTCCTGGTGGTTTTGAACTTCTTCCACCTACAGATGATGGAGGCCACTGTACTCATTGGGACCTTGAAAGCAGCAGAAGATTTTCTGTAACATTCCCCAGATTTGTGCCTTGAGACAATCCTGTCTCGGAGGTCTACAGACAATTTCTTTGACTTCTTGCTTGTTTTACGCTCGGACATGAACTGTCAACTGTGGGCGTGTGTCTTTCCAAATCAAGTCCAATCAACTGTTTTATCCATATATTGACTCCAATTAAGCTGCAGAAACATCTCAAGGATGATCAGGGGAAACAGGAGGCACCTGAGCTCAATTTTGAGCTTCATGGCAAAGGCTGTGAATACATGTACATGTGCTTTCTCTGTTTTTTTTTTTTATTTTAATGCATTTGCCAAAACCTCATGTAAACATTTTTAACTTTGTCACTATGGGGTATAGTGTGTAAAATTCTGAGGAAAAAAATAATTTAATACATTTTGAAATGAGGCAGTAACATAACAAAATGTGGAAAATGGATGTGAAGACTTTCTGGATGCCCTGTAAAATACCTAATTGCAGATATCTGAACATAAAATTTGTGTTTTTGGTACAAAGGAGACAAAATAGCATGACATTAAGGTCAGCGTAAGGCTTTTATAAAACCTGATCAATCTGTGGTCTTGTCCTCAGAAACCTCAGCTCCAGCTTTTGCCAGTAAAGACACTGTCCAAAAGGAAGTGAAAGTTGGTGTCTCCCAGAAGGCCACTATGAGCTGTGAAGTGTCTGACTCCAAGACAGAAGTGAGATGGTACAAAGATGGCAAACAGCTGAGTTCCAGCAGAACTGTCCACATGGAGACAAAGGACAAGACACGCCAGCTTGTGTTGGACAGTGTGGAGAAGAAGGATGCAGGGGAGTATAGCTGTGAGGCAGGGAAAGAGAAATTGGTGTTCAAGGTTCTGGTGACAGGTATGAAAATATTTAGCCATAGTGTACAATGTTCTCTTTTATCATATGTGCTGTATTTACCTTACGTTTAGTTCATGACAGGTTTTCACACACATCTGATATATTACAGGATTGTTTTTTAATGTCAGTTTTCATCCCTGCATTTGCAGTCCTGTTCCATGTAATGATGTTCATGAGTCAGACCTGTTTTTCTGTGATGTTCTCACTCAGATGTTCCAGCGTCAGTCTTCACCAATAAAGAGTCTGTTCAGAAGGAGGTGAAAGCCACCATCTCCCAGAAGACAATGTTAAGTTGTGAAGTGTCTGACTCCAAGACAGAAGTGAGATGGTACAAAGATGGCAAACAGCTGAGTTCCAGCAGAACTGTCCACATGGAGACAAAGGACAAGACTCGCCAGCTGGTGTTGGACAGTGTGGAGAAGAAGGATGCTGGAGAGTATAGCTGTGAAGCTGGGAAAGAGAAGCTGGTGTTCAAGGTGCTGGTGGCAGGTATGACAATTTTGAGCCAATAACCTATTTTTTTTTCAGAAGTTTCCTTAATTATGCGGCTTACCTTATGGCAAGGTTTTTAAGCATTCCTGTTATATGGTAGGAACTTCTTCTGACTTTATTGTCATTTCAGCTATATACGTATTAGACAGTACATAGAGAAACGAAACAACGTTTCTCCGAGACCTGGTGCTACATGTAACATTTGAACAACTAGTGAAATGAGTAATAAATGTGCAAAGTAAATTTTTTTGTGATGTTTTCATTCAGAAATTCCAGCATCAACCTTCACCAATAAAGATTCTGTTCAGAAGGAGGTGAAAGCCACGCTGTCTCAGAAGGCCACTCTGAGTTGTGAAGTGTCCGATTCCAAGACAGAAGTGAGATGGTACAAAGATGGCAAACAGCTGAGTTCCAGTAAAACTGTCCACATGGAGACAAAGGACAAGACGCGCCAGCTTGTGTTGGACAGTGTGGAGAAGAAGGATGCAGGAGAGTATAGCTGTGAGGCTGGGAAAGAGAAGCTGGTGTTCAAGGTGCTGGTGGCAGGTATAAAAATGTTTTGATGGTTGCTATATTTACATTTTTTACTTCATGACAGGTTTTCACACCTATCCATCATATTGCTGGATTGTCTTTTAATATCAGTTTTCATCCTTACCTTTGCAGTCCTGTTCTTTGTAATGATCATCATGACTCAGACCTGTTCTGTGATGTTTTCACTCAGATGTTCCAGCATCAGTCTTCACCAATAAAGATTCTGTTCAGAAGGAAGTGAAAGCCACCATCTCCCAGAAGACCATACTAAGTTGTGAAGTGTCTGACTCCAAGACAGAAGTGAAATGGTACAAGGAGGGCAAACTAATGAGCTCTGGTAGAACTGTCCACATGGAATCAAAGGACAAAATTCGACAACTGGTGATAGAGAGTGTGGAGAAGAAAGATGCAGGAGAGTATACCTGTGAAGCTGGGAAAGAGAAGCTGGTGTTCAAGGTGTTGCCAGAAGGTATGAGAGTGGTCCAAAGGTTGGGATGTTTGTTGTCAGTTTTAGGAATTGGAACCTTACCGAGGGTCAACAGAAGATATTCAGCCTTTTGTTAGATGTTATTGAGAAACTGTATTTAAGCAGATAGGGGTGTTAATATTCAGTATGATCAGTGTGATTCATTCTTTGCCGTTGTCTTTGTGTTGTTATTTCAAACCTGTCTTTGAGCAATTAGCTTGCTTTGGACACTTTATATTAAGCAATATTTAAATATATTCTAAAACAACTGGTTCCATTGTTACTGGCTGATTCTTTTCAGTTTTTTAATATATTGGAATGGGAGAATGGGGAAAGCAGATGCCCCAGAATCTAGGACTCAAGAGATGAGACCACCTTGCCTGTAGATTTTCACTGGTAGATTCCTGATGCAGGAATGCAGTGTCAGTGGTGGTCATTCACTCCCAGGCCATTTGTTGACCATCTGGCCATTTAATCAATCTTTTGTTTTGAGAGGGTGAGGCAAAAATCTAGAATTTTTTTTTAGGACCTGATCATGGATCAGGACCTTTTCACCTTACAAAAAACTTTGCAGTGCACATAGTCAAAAGCATTGTCTGAGTATTGTTTCTGTGGGTGCCTGCTGAAAATTCTGTGCTCTGGGGTATTTACCAACAGAAAAGTCACCTGCCTTCACCCAGAAAGACTCCATTCAGAAGGAGGTGAAAGTCACCCTCTCCCAGAAGGCCACTTTGAGCTGTGAAGTGTCTGATTCAAAGACAGAAGTGAAATGGTACAAGGATGGCAAGCTGCTGACCTCCAGTAGAACTGTGCACATGGAGACAAAGGACAAGACTCGCCAACTGGTGATAGACAGTGTGGAGAAGAAGGATGCAGGAGAGTATACCTGTGAAGTTGGGAAAGAGAAGCTGGTGTTCAAGATTCTCATAGCAGGTGGGATAGATTGGAAACGCCTAAATACACTACCTGTAAATTCTTGAAAGGTTGTTAGAGAATTTGTTTTGTTCTTGATGGGACAGTCCACAGAAAGCCACAACAGTTTTATCCTTGTTGTGCAATCCTATCAATGATCTCTTATCTATTAAATGTTCATGACATTACTTTGCTGTTCACCCCAGAACCTTCAGGTCCAACCTTTTCCAACAAAGATTCTATTCAGAAGGAGGTGAAAGTTGGTGTCTCCCAGAAGGCCACACTGAGCTGTGAAGTGTCTGACTCCAAGACTGAAGTGAAATGGTACAAGGAGGGCAAATTGCTGACCTCCAGCAAGACTGTCCACATGGAGAAAAAGGACAAGACCCGCCAGCTGGTGATAGACAGCGTGGAGAAAAAGGATGCAGGAGAGTACACCTGTGAAGTTGGGAAGGAAAAGCTTGTGTTCAAGATTCATATCACAGGTGCAGAGCCAAAAGATACCCTGTTAAAACTAAATTTGGGGTGGGAAGAAATACAGAATCATGCATGTGTTCTTTCTCTGATTTGCAGAAGTGACAGCTAAGTTCCAAAGGAAGGCTGTGATTACGGATACTGTTGTACAAGTGCCAGAGCAAATAGTTTTGAGTGCAGAGCTGACATCAGAAACAGTTACTGCTAAATGGTTAAGAGACGGGTTAGAGCTTAAAGCTGGGGCCAAGTATGAGATGAAGAAGGAGGGTCTGTCTCATACCCTAATTGTGAAGTCGTCTGAAATAAAAGACAGTGGCACATACACTTGCCAAATTACTGATGACAAGTTGGATTTCAAAGTTCAAGTGAAGGGTTTGTTGAACACACAAATTATGTGATGTTAATTTTATTGGACCTATTAAGACTTAGTAGCAATTTAAAGCACTTCAGCCTCAATATTGTATCGGGTTTATGTTCACAGAATCATCACTGAAATTTGTTGTGCCTTTGGAGCCTACTGTGGCAGTTCTTGAGGACACCTTGGTTCTGATGTGCCAGCTCAATAGAGCCACGGGAGATGTGGTGTGGCGGCACAATGGCAAAGAGATCAAGGCCAGTGGAAAAGCCCACTCCAGTGTGGATGGAGTCAAGCGCATTCTGACTGTGACAGGGGTGGCTAAAGAGGATGAGGGGGAGTATACCTGTGAATGTAAAGATGATAAAACCTCAGCCAGGATCACCACCAGAGGTGCTATTTTCTTATTTCAAAGAATAGTAGAATGTTTTTGGAAACCGTTCCTTGTACAGGTCACATAGATGGCTGCATTTTTAAAAGATGTACATACTTTTTGAGCTCATGAGATATAATGGAGAGCTGTGGCTAATCTGTACAGTGTTTTCTTTAAACTACAGCCATCTGCATTGTTATAGTACATGGAACTTCAATTGATCAAGAAAACAGTTCATTGAATCTTTCAAAAAGCATATTTGATTAAGAATGATTTGAATTGAATAAACATTTATATTCTATTGTTTCAGCCCCCCGTTTGGTGAGATACACATCCAAGCTAAACAACATTGTTGCTGTTGAAGGCAAGGACGCCATCTTCAAGTGTTCAGTCACTCCAGCAGATGTTAGAGTGAAATGGCTGTATAATGAAGTACCAATTTCTGCGGGGACCAAGTACAAGATTGAACATGGAGGCACAAGTCACTCATTAACCATTACTAATGTTAGTATGCAGGATGCTGGAGAGATTAGTATTGATGCAGAAGGCAAGGTTTCCAAAGCAACTCTCCAAGTGCAGCGTAAGTTTTTTGGATAGACAACAGTCACATCTTAAAGCGTGAAAGGTTATTTGAAGAACGAACAAAACATTACTGGATATAATGAACTATAAATGGCAGGATAACGTAATAAAATAGGAATTTTCTCTTACAGAGGTGCCAGTCACCTTCAAGAAAAAAATGGAGAACCTGACAGTGCAGGAACAGGATGAGGTTCGTCTTGAGGTGGTGCTGAGCAGGCCTTCCACTGATGTCAAATGGATGAAGAATGGTGTGGTTCTGCAGCCTGAAGGCAGCCTGGAGATTTGTGTTGATGGGGCCAAGCAGACTTTGTTATTTAAACATGTGACCAGTGCTGATCGGGGCTACTACTCATGTGAGACACTGGATGACAAGACCCAGGCCAAGCTCACTGTAGAACGTAAGCATTCCTGTAAGATTATCATTATTTTGATACCGAACAAGAGTTCAGAATGTTATTATTGAAATGGCTCTCTGTTTTTGTATTCTTTTCTACAGTAAAGAAGGTCGATGTTGTGAAAGGACTTACTGATCTGAATGTGCATGAAAATGAGACAGCGGTATTGGAAGTTGAGCTTAGCCAGACAGATGTACAAGGCTTCTGGACAAAGGATGGAAAGAAATTAACAGCAGCCCCCAACTGCCTTATCGCTTCTTCGGGCAAGAAACATTCCCTGACCTTGTCCAAACTGAAGATGGAAGATGCAGGGACAATTACATTCCAAGCAGAAAGTGTTTATACATCTGGAAGGCTGACCATCACAGGTAAACTCATTGATCACAGCATATCCATGTCAAGGGTAGATCCATGAATTTAGTTTCCCTTTCATGAAAAAATGTGCCATTGAGGGAACAAATGGGAATAAGACTCAAAGTGAAAGAACATTTTCAATGTTCTGCCTATCAGGTTCATTGTTGTAGCTTTCCTTTAATTTTTTGGATTCTGATATCATCATAGCCAGGAGATCTAACATTTTCATTTATTCTGTGCTCCACAGAGCCTGCTGCAAAAATTTCTCAACCACTTAAGGACATCAGTATTGCTGAAAAGGAAACTGTGACCTTTGAATGTGAAGTATCTAGAGCTAATGCAGATGTCAAGTGGTTCAAGGTATGATAATAATTTGGTGTGTTATTTGGCTCAGAATCTTTTAAATTCTGAAATCTGTTGACTTGAATTGGATTTATTTTAGCATGATGTAGAGCTTAAACCTGGAAAGAAGATTGGCATCCACTCCCAGGGACGAAAGCGCTCCCTCTCAATCAACAAATGTGAATTGGAGGACCAGGGAGAGTATATATGCCGCACTGCAGATGACAACACAGCGGCCAAGCTCACAGTTCATGGTACACTCATTTAAAATTTTAAATGTGGTGAATATTTAATATATGTTAAGTATATTAAATCATGGATTGTGTATTGAATGGCAAAATTATCTTAATGGCAATGCATTAATCTTTGAAGGGGCAAATTAAATGAAACAGACACTGACATCCTAAATTCGAGAAACTAAAGTGTTAGGAATAATGAAAAAAAAAATTATATATATTTTAATAAAATGTCTACAGCCCGAGACATCAAGATTGTACGACAACTGGAGGATGTGGAAGTAACAGAAAAGGAGAGTGCTAAATTTTCTTGTGAAGTTTCCCATGACGACGTGCTGGGCCAATGGTACAAAGGCAACATCTCTGTCAAAGCTGGTGACAATATCAAGATAAGACAAGAAGGTAAGAGGTACCTAAGTTGAACTAAGAGAGCATGGATGTGCTGAAATGTGCTAAATGCTGAAAATAGTGCCAATTCTTCATACCAGTGTAATTTTCTTTCATAACAGGAAAAGTGTTTGTTCTGATGTTCAAATCTGTGATGGCAGAGGATGCGGGTGAGATCAAATTCTCTGCTGAGAAGGCCTGCTCCATGGCTAAACTCAAAGTGCGAGGTACCACACCTGCAAACAATTGTATTCAGTCTTACACAATATAAATGCAGGTATAGAAAACACATGGTGTAAGAAATTATATCCCTATATATCACGTTTAACCCAGTAATTACATAATGAGATCTTACAGATAAAATCACAGATAATTGGTATCTCTGTAAACTTTACACATTTCTCAAACAATTTGAAATTGAAGGACTGCAGAGTCTGAATGAAAATTTGTATATATGACTTGTTTTGCACTAATCAGATGTCCATATAGGGTGGTAGTGGTACACACTCGCCAATGAATCAGATGACCCAGGTTCAAATCCCACTTACTACCATTGTGTCCCTGAGCAAGACACTTAATCCTAAATTGCTCCAGGGGAACTGTCCCTGTCACTACTGATTGTAAGTCGCTCTGGGTAAGGGCATCTGATAAATGCTCTAAATGTAAATGTAAAAGTAACTTACCAAAATGCATTATTTATTCATCAATGTAAATATTTAAGAATCATCACAGAGCATACTAGATAACATGTCTGGCACTGCATTCTTATCATGCTGTGAACATAAACTTATAAACCACTCTTGACTCTACTGGGCATATACTGTTTCTAGGACAAATTGATAGCAGATGGTTTTAAATTGTACATATGCATGGCATGTTACTTGGCATGTTTGTGGATATAGTGTGCTGTTAACTTGCTGAGTGATTTAAGGATAACCACTTGGCTTTGCAGTAGTGTCCCACCCTCCTCCACTTTCCACGATAGTCTCTGTTTTCAAAGGTCTAATATCATATCTCGAAGAAAGGTGGTGGTGCAGAGGTGGTGTTTTTGGTAAATGGGGTCCTTAGTCATGGCAGAGCTCTGATCATCCTGCTTTAAAATGCGGCAAGGGCATATTAGATCTTACCATGCTGTGGCATAACTGTCATTGCAGAACTTCCTGTCAAGTTTGTGAAGAAACTCAGGGACAAAATAGCCATGTATAAGCATTCAGGACACCTAGAGTGCCAGGTGTCTCGAGCTAATGCCAAGGTTACCTGGTACAAGAAGAAAAAGGCACTGGAGCCCAGTAAGAAGTACAGCATCTCCAGTGACAGTATCTACAGGAAGCTTACCATCCATGACATAGACTCGGGGGATGAAGACACCTACACGTGTGATGCTGTCGATGACCAGACTTCCTGTCAACTGTTGGTGGAGGGTAAAAGATGAAGTGATTCTTTGAGTTCTGTCACTTGTCTTGTATATACAACGAAATCACCTCAGATCTTAAGTGTTAAATCAGCAGGAAGATGTAGATTAATTAAATCTGTTTATTCTGTCATTCGCAGAAAAAAACGCATGATACTTAATATTAAATGCATGATGAGGGAATGAGTACAAATTTAATCAAGGTGTCAATTAACTTGCATTCCCCACCTTGATAAAAAATAAGTATTATGCTATTTTCTGCATACATTTGTACAAATTGTTCAAATCAAAATTGTTCATTTAGATTTAATGAATCCATATAATGTTTCCCAATGGATTTCAGAGCAAGCCATCAGAATTGTGAAGGAACTCACTTCTATAGAGGTAATGGAGCCATTTGCCGCCACCTTTGAGGTGGAAATCAGCGTGGAGTCTGTAAAACCGCCTAAATGGATGCTCAGCGGGACAGCATTACAAGAGAGCGCTGATACTGAGATGGAGACTGAGGGGACCATGCACCGTCTAACCTTCAAAAAGACCAAGGCATCAATGTCAGGCCCTGTACAGTTCACTGTGGGCAAGAGCAAGTCTGTCGCTCAACTGACTGTTAAAGGTCAGCAGTTCTGAAGACTTTAATCCTGAGGACCATAACTGAGGACTTCACATAACTGTGCCAACTCTGAATTTAGTTCTTTTACATGTACATGCAGTTAAATTGTGTTTAATCTAATACAGTTTATATCACATTGTTATAAGTTATTACCGTCCTGGTATATGATTGTAGTATTCTTTGAAATGTAGGAAGGTAGCCTAGAACAGTAGGACTACCATGTCAATGGTCCTTTTAATTAGGAATCCTGTTGTTTTTTAACTTTTTAACAATTAATAATTAGTTGTAGTTGGCTTGGTTACACGATGCTCAAGCTGATCCAGTTTGAGCAGTCATGTGAATTAATAGAAACATCCCAATATAACCATGAATTAATTCTCTGTCTAATTCTTGTAAATGTTACTACTTATAATGAAATGGAATTTAACACAACATGGGATGAAAATGTATCTGATGTATCTGAGTCATTTGATCCATGATCGAATTTTCAATTCTCTGTGTCCTCCATGTAGAGCGTCCCATTGAAGTACTAGAGCCTCTGAAAGATGTGACAGCCAAAGAAAAGGACTCAGTCACCCTTAGCTGCAAATTTTCCGCTGCACCTAAGGAGATCTGCTGGTTCAAAGCCACGACACCCCTGGTGTCCTCCGTGAAATACAACATGAGACAGGACTCTGCACATGCGGTTCTTACTATCAAGAGCCTGACAGGAGATGACTCAGGAGAGTACCGCTGCCATGCTGGTGCTTGTGAGAGCAAGGCCACTGTAACGGTGGAAGGTGCGCAAACAATGAGTTCTTATATCAGATATTAGGGATATATTGATATATAGGTTGTACATCATTATTGGCCAATTTTAACCTCTTAGATATTAGAGAGCCAAATATGTCTGATATTTGCTTCACTCAAGCACCCGCGCCACTAGCATTCATAATCACAAACCACATTTATGTTTGCACTCATGAATATTTCATAAATTATTTATATTTTACATTGTTGGAAGGTAATTTCTTACATTTGAAATCATTCATACAGCATCTTAGAAAGTGTGAACAGCTGAAGGATAAAATTTATTTGCTTCCACAAACACATAAAATTTTTTTTAAATCTATTGAATTAGTTATCTCTCAAGAATTCAGAATTAGAATAAATATTTTTGAATCTATAAAGTAAGCAGAGCTTTTACTTTAAACTAATTTAGTATTGAAAGTAATATAGGCAATTTAGAGTTAGAATTTTCATTTTGCATGATATGTGTGGCTTGTTAATCTTTTTTATAAGCAATGGTTTATTTTTTTTGAAGTTCGCAAAGTTCAGTTCATCAAGCATTTGGCTAACACAGAAGTGGACGAGGACAGTGATGCTGTGTTCTCCTGTGAGATTAATTATGCCGATGAGGACTTGCAGTGGCTGTTAAATGACAAGCCCCTGTTTTCAAATGAAGTAAACAGCATCCAGCATGCAGACAAGGTCCACACCCTCACCTTGAGAAACCTTTCACCTGACGATGGTGGCATTATAACAGTTAAAGTCAGAGACTTGAAGGAGTCGGCTTCCCTGCGAGTGAAAGGTAATGTTCAAACCTCTCTCACTTTCCAACCTATGTTAATAAGTATAACTAGATGTGGGAGGACTGTCAAACTTTTAAAACAAAGACAAATGCAGAAGTGGAACAAATTGTCCATTAGCAGATATGATTTAGAGCCTACTGTGGTAAGCCTAAAGAAAGGGGAATTCTTATTTGTCCTGCACATTGTGATGCCAGTCGCTTAGTGAGCAAGGCAAAAACCACACATTTCTCATGTTCACATAATCACTTGCAAAACCAAAAAGTGAAACAGGCATGGGAGGGAACAGACATATCAGACAAGTGACAATAGGAAGGAGGAAGACAAGGGTATAAATAATGGTCCTAACTAACATGTCATGGCACGAACAAAGAATGAGGTATCTGCATCCATGTGCAGATATGGTGAAGGTTTAGTTAATTGGGCCTGATAGGACCTGATAGTCAACTAAGGACAAACATGTAGGATAAGTACTTGGGGGAAAAGGAACCTTGGGGAAGGCAGACACAATAATGGGGACCATTATCTGACAGGGAAGAACAACGACCTGGGGAGAAAAACACAGAATGGGTTAACACAAAACAGGCATAACACAGATTAGAACAAGTGTCTTCTGTTTCAGAGGAAAGCACTGGTTGCCTGATGGAATATTAAAGGGCCTTTTTAACATAGATGTGTTTTGAAGTTTGTCTTACAAACTTTTCTGTATTCATGATTTTTTTTACATGCAGAGAAAAAGGCTGTATTCCTGAAGTCCCTTGATGACATCGTTGGTGAAGTTAATGGTTCCGTAACACTTAAGTGTGAAGTCTCCAAACCCAGAGTTTCTCCCATCTGGAAGAAAGATGGCAACATTCTGGCTGCTGGACCTAAATATGAGCTTATGCATAGTGGAAAAAACTTGGGTCTGACTATTAAGGACATCACTAAGGATGATGCTGGGGAGTACAGTTGTGATCTTGGCACAGACCTTGCCAAGTCGCAGGTTAATGTTAGAGGTATGATGAAATTAATTGGTTGTGTGTATGATGTAATTATAAGATTAGCCCATAGATTACTGTTTATCTTATACTTAAGAAATACTTTTCTTCTGAATTTAAGACATTAGCATTGGCATCACCAAGCGCTTGAAATCACTAGAGGCCCAAGCTGGAGAAACCTGCAGCTTTGAATGCATACTGTCCCGGGAATGCAGTGACAAATGTTCTTGGAGTCTTAATGGCAAGCCTGTCAGTGATGATGGACGCTTCCAAATCAGCAGCAAAGGCCGAAAGTATACACTGACCATCAAGGGGGTGACTGCGGCAGATTCTGGTGATGTGGCCTTTACTATTGGTGACCTCAGTTCCAAGACAACCTTGTCTGTTGAAGGTGAGGGAAGCACCTCCTCTGCTTCATAACATCACATGTGTGCTCACTTTATTTTTTCATTTTTTCTATCTGAACTATTTGCTTTTTTGTTGAAGGTATAAGCGTTACAGTATCAAAAGAGCTGCAGGCTGTCACTTCTGTCTCTGGAAGTGATGCTTTGTTCATCTGTGAAGTGTCAGAGGCTAGCACCAATGTCAGGTGGTCCAAGGATGGGAAAACCATTCGTAAGAGCCAGAAGTATGATGTCGTTCAGGAGGAAAAGACCATGAAACTCCTGATTCGAAATGTTAACAGCAAGGACTCTGGGGAATACTGCTGTGAAGTCGTCGGTGGGTGTTCCACAAAAGCCAAGCTGGAAGTCCAAGGTATTTCCTGTTTATTTTTTACCTTGCTACACTACAAATTACATTTCTTTGCTGTGGTTTTAACAAAAAGATCTGGGTAATAAATAATTTCCTCCAATTTGGTTTAACATTTGCTTTCTGCAGAGGAGCCCAACAGGTTTACCAGAGAGCTACAGGAGGCACGGGCACAAGAGAATGGCACAGTGACCCTGGAATGTGAGACTGCCAAGCCTGTGAATGCTGTCACCTGGATGAAAGGAGCAAAGGAGCTCAAGGCAGGAGCAAAGTATGAGATGACCCAGCGAGGAGCAGTCCTCCTCTTAACCATTAAAGACTTGGAGAAAAGTGACAGTGATACTTACATTTGCAATGCGGGAACAGTCAGAAGCACAGCTCAGGTGACAGTAGAAGGTAATATATTTATAATATTCTATAATTCCATTGTGCACTGTCATCATACAACCCCAAATCAGAAAAAGTTGGGACAGGGTGGAAAATGTGAATAAAAAAATAATTCACATTTCCACCCTGTCCTTACTTTTTCTGATTTGGGGTTGTAAAATGTGACAAGGTCATAATGAGGTCATTAGTGAAGATTCTATTTTCCTTGTGTTCATTATGCTTCCTATGGCATGTTGTCATCATTCCTTTATTCATCTTCATTTAATTTCTTCAGAATTGCTTGCATGACAAGTGATGGGTCTGGAATGTTGAATATTTTTTTTTACTCTAGCAGAGGTTGTTGTGAAGGTAAGTACAGTATGTAATACTGAAATGCAAATAATGCCTGCTTTCATTTTGATAGATTTACATCAAACCATGATTATCTTCACCAAGATAAATCACAGCACAGGGTGATCCTCTTGAAAGTGCAGATATTTGAAACACTGTTACTTCTCGTGATGTAAAATTTTTTACAAATTTCAAAGCAAATTATTAGCATAACCCAGACATTCAAAGTTCAGTTTATATATGTTATATTGAATAGTGAATCAGGCTTAATTAAAATATTCAGACATGCACCACATTTGAACCCTTAGTACTCTTAGTAGGCTATGTTAAACTTAACAGCATTCATGTAGCATTTAGACCAGTGACATTGTTGTCCTGTGCATCACACCATCTTGGTCATTTTAGTTGCATATGTTGGCATTGCATAATATTATTTTTTTGAAGTGTTGCACAGTTTTACACATATTATATTTTGAAATATTTGGTGCAATTTAGTTTGAATGCTCTCAGAATTGTATTGTGGAAGTTTGTTTTAACAAGTGAGACTTGTTTTCTGTGTCCTGTGCATCACATGGCAAGTTTTCAAACTGCCTGTATGGCTTTTGTCATAACGTTATATTGAACTACTCAGTAGTAAGGCACGACAAGTACACACTTGTTCTGACCACTGGTTATGGAGAAAGTAACTTGTGTTTTCAAAATGTCCCATGCATCCAGTGGAGAATTGTCCCACAATTACATTATTTTGTGAAAAAAGTATCTTGGAAACTCTTATTCTTAGAGGCTATGGCAGTTATGGACCAGAGCTGCTAACACATCCTGCTCATACAGCTTCTTTATGTTATGTTTCTTTATGTTTATTCTTTACCACTTCTTTACTTTACTTTACTTTACTTTATTTGGCAGACGCTTTTATCCAAAGCGACTTACAATGGGACTTCCATTGAACAACTGATCTGGGCCATTTATGTTTAAGTTTAAAAGTTTAAAAAGCTTATTGTCAGTACAATTCAGTTTCTGAATAATTACATCAATTAAAAAATGTATCCACCTAATGTGCCTTCTTATTGGAGACTTGGGTGTCCTCATCCGGCTCTTGATGCGGTGGCTTTCATTTTCATTTCATTTACATGTCACTTCAGAATTTGGTGATGAATTTACAGCAAATACACATTTTTTGTAGAGATGCCTGCCAAGTTCACTCAGAGTCTGAAGAATCAGGAGGCCAGGGAAGGTGAGAGACTTACTCTTTGTTGTAAGCTCTCCAAACTAGCCAGCAACGTGGAATGGAAGAAGGGATCCGACATACTGATATCCGGAGGGAAGTATGAACTGTGCCAGAAAGACACACTGTGTCAGCTCTTAATCAATAATCTGTCAACTGAAGACAGTGGCGATTACTGCTGTGAATGTGGAGACCAGAAGACCACTGCTACTATAGTTATTAATGGTATGAAGCTTTATTCCTGATATAGTGTTTGTTTTGTTGATGTGTTGATAACAACAATGCTATAACATCAAAATCAAAATATGACTTCAGTGTCGAATGCACTTGAATTATGTGTAGAACCTGTTTTGTCTTGTGTGTATGAACACATTTCATGTGCGTAGTTGTATGTCAAATCTTTGTTAAAATGTTGCAATTTTGATGATCTTGGAAAATAGCTGAACTATTTATGCTTTTGGAATTGTATTTGAATCAATCGTTTTACCCAGCATTACCGGTGACTTTCATACGTCAACTGGAGAACCATGAGACGGAAGAGGGGAACAGTGTTACTCTGCACTGTGAGCTCTCTAAACCTGGAGTCCCAGTGGAATGGAAGAAGGGGTCGCTGGTTCTTCAGTCTGGGCAGAGGTGCCAGATGAAGCAAACTGGACGTGAAGTGGAGCTAAAGATCTCAGACCTGAAGCCTGAAGACTCTGGGACCTATGTTTGTGATTGCAAAAGCAGCCAAACCACTGCTAGCATCAAAGTAAAGGGTAGGGTTCCTACATTCCTACTCTTGTATGGATGTAGGTTTTTGTAAGATTTTTGTCTGCTTTTATTGTCTATAACTGTACGCGCCTGCACAGCCAGTGTAGTGAAGTGAAATGATTATCGCTGTGAAACACTGCAGCCAGGCAAACGGTGACACAGCGAAATGAGTTCTCTGCTTTTAACCATCACCCTTGGTGAGCAGTGGGCAGCCATGACAGGCGCCCGGGGAGCAGTGTGTGGGGACGGTGCTTTGCTCAGTGGCACCTTGGCGAATCTGTATTTAAACGACAACCATCTGATTCCTTAACCGCTAGGCCACCACTCCCCCAAACATGTGTAGACACGCATATGTATGGCTCTATTGACTGTATTTTTTGTTGTGTTATGGTCACTGGTTGAGGAAACCTTTTCTTTTTGGTCTGATCTCAGAGTTAGTTAAGAAATGAATGCTGGCCTGGTCAGAAAAGTGCAAGAACAGACAGTGCATCACATCTCGCTGCACCTGTATGCTTTGGAACTAAAAATGCCTGCAGTTGGCACCGGAGGGTCACCATTTCCTGTGTTCATTGTGTGAATGCAGCAGTATCATGATAATAGACCCTGGGCTTGGACTAATTCTTGGATCTCAATCCTGTCAAGCATCTGGAGGATGTCTAGTGTATTGAATCTCCACCTCACATGAGCTCTTGGTTGATCCTTGGAGTCCTTAATTCATAGATTAGTCAGAACTGGTTTTAAAGGTTTTAATGTTGTAGACAATTGGTTTCAATGTTGTGGATCACTGGTGTGTCATATAAATGTTAATGTGTGTTCACTTTCTGTTTTTGATTGTGCTGTTAAAATTTTGTGTGTGTGTGTGTTGTGTACTTGTCTTTCTAATGGATACTCAGCATTACCTGTGACCTTCATTCGTCAACTGGAGAGCCCAGAGACAGAAGAGGGGAGCAGTGTTACTCTCCGCTGTGAACTCTCCAAGCCTGGAGTCCCAGTTAAATGGAGAAGGGGATCACAGGTTCTCCAGTCTGGACAGAAGTACCAGATGAAGCACAAAGATGCTGTAGCTGAACTTGTCATCAGCAAAGTGGTACCTGATGACAGTGGAGAATACTGCTGTATGTGTGGAGACCAGGAGACAGTGGCAAACCTGAGGGTCAATGGTATGGCCATTTTTTTTAAAAATCATCAAATGATCAAAACATTTGGAAAAGTTTCTTCTCAAAGTTGCTTCCTAAACTTCTATTCATCTATCTGATGCATTAATGTATTCTAATGAACAATATTTGCTTCCCTAAGCATTTTTTCTTTATATATGTGCAACATTTTGTGAAGCAACTATGTCAATGCCTGCAGAACATCTCTTGGATGCATAGACCCACAACAAATGATTCATTAAATTGAAGCCATCCTTTTTGAGGCAGGATTGACAGTTGGCAATGTTGGAAGTCTTAAACCAGTGCACTGTTATGCCCAGTATGTCACCTAATTCAGGATTGTCATTGGTGCACTACACTGTTGCACTGATTTTTATAACAATTTTCTTGCTGACAGCCCCAAAACCTCTTGGTGTACCAGCATCCAGTCAAGAGCAGCCATGTAAACAGGGAGCTGATGGTATGGAGGAAAAAATGATGTCTGTTGTCCAAAGCTATTACTGTGTCCGCTCTAAAGGCACTGCTTGCATCAAGCATTGAACTTCATTTGCTTAATTGGTTTGTTGGTGGTTTTGGCTTAATCAATTTCTTGTTTTTTTTTTTTGTTATTTGGGTAATATGTCGTCCCTGGCTTTGCTCAATCAGTGACTTCCGTTGGTCTGTGTGTCTGCATAAATGTTTTCTCACTGCAGTACAATTTGGAAAGATCAGGCAGGCTGTGAATTATTCTACCATGATTTTCACCTTATTTCAGACCAGTCAATGCTCATAACCATTAATTTGAACCATTAATTATAATAATTTGTACCATTGTGTGCTTTTAAGATCAACCATTTTATGAATATTTTTGGTATTTGTGGCAGTATATCATACATTTTATTTAGGCTAGGATACAGTGACATACATTCCCCATTCTTCATATTCAATTCATTCATCCTCTTAAGAGCCAGGAGGCTGAAGATGTGTCTTTTGATTCAGTGGGATATTTTCTAACCATATGCCATGTTCTGTTGGCTGAAGCGCCATGTGATGTCTCTGTCTTTAAGCCTTTCTGACTCTTCCTCAGCATTACTGGTGACCTTCATTCATCAACTCGAAAGCCAGGAGGCTGAAGAGGGTAGTAGTGTTACTCTGCACTGTGAGCTCTCTAAAACAGGAGTCCCAGTGGAATGGCGGAAGGGGTCACAGGTTCTCCAGTCTGGACAGAAGTATACAATGAAGCAGGATGGGTCTGTTGTGAAGCTGACCATTGATGTAGTAAATGATGAAGATACAGGGTACTATAGTTGTTCAACAGGGGACAGCCAAAGCACAGCCTTCGTTAAAGTTAATGGTAGGAACATAAACCTATTGCCCTGTTAACCGATATATTCAAGAATAAAACAAAAATCTTCTTTAAATTGCCAGCTCTGCCAGCCATTTTTACCCATGAACTGGAGAACCAAAAGGCCACTGAAGGGGATAGTGTCACCTTTTGCTGTGAACTGTCTAAGCCTGATATCCTTTTAGAATGGAGGAAAGATCATGTGACGCTTTGCTCCTGTGCCAAGTATAAAATAGCTCAAGTTGGTTGTCGTGCCCAGTTAGTCATCTGTGATTTGGACCCTGAAGACTCTGGTTACTATACTTGCAGCACTGAGGAGAAACAAAGCACAGCACACTTGTCGGTGTATGGTAGGTGAAGATTGTCTATAAGGTGCCTTTCCCAGCTGGAGGACCTCCAATAACTTCTACCGGTGAACCTGAATTCTTACTTTTTACAGCTCTGCCAGTATTATTCAAGACCTCCTTGAAAAGCTTGGAGACAGAGTCAGGACATCCTGTCAGGTTTCAGTGTGAGGTCACCAAACCCGGCGCACAAATTGTATGGAGAAAAGGAGAGAAGGTTCTTGAGGCAAACAACAAATACCAGATAAAGCAAGAAGGAACATCAGTGGAACTTGTTATCTATGAGGTTCAGGAAACGGATGCTGGAGAGTACACATGTGACTCTGGAGATGCAAAGTGTTCTGCTACGCTTGTGGTGCAGGGTAGGATGTTTTGTCTATATCTGAAACAGAACTAAGGTGTCACTTGTCGTCTTTTCTCCATTGTCTACTCTTAAGAGTGTGGGAGCATATTCACCTTTGACATTCAAATCTTCATCTTTTCTGAGACATTGTATTATGCCTTGTGTCATTTTCTGTGCTTTTGTCATTTCACTGTTGAGTTTCCAATCCTAACATTTTGTGCTTTTTTATTTATCATGATTTGTATTACTAACATCACACATAGATCATGCAGTTTTCTCAGCATGTCCAGTTTTTCAGCATTCTGTTTTCAGATAAAATGCTTTTTCTTTTTTTTTTCCACCAAATCGTTCCTTGTTGTTTACTGAAACACAGTTAAACCTTTTTGAGGTAAATGTAACTATTTTGTGCTTGGTGGGTCTTCACTGAACAGAACCTGACGTCACCATAGTGACAGGATTGAAGAGTTGCATTGTGGATGAAGGCGAAGATGTGCATTTTGATGTCATAGTGTCTCATGACACCGTTCCTGGTGCCCAGTGGTCACTCCAGGACGTTCCTCTGCAGAAGAACGAGATGAACCAAATTGTGACTGAAGGCAGGACTCACACACTGACACTGAAGAAAGTATCACAACGCGACTCAGGCACAGTGACATTCAGCACAGGCACCCACACCTCCTTTGCCTGTCTTACTGTCAGAGGTAACACAACTCAGCAGGGTCCCTGTGATCATGGTTTCTGAATGTTCGTTCTCTCCTTAACCATTTGTTTTTTCACTTATAACCCTGACTACTTCTGCATCAGCAACCGTTAAAGAAAAGATGACTGAAAACTTTTTATTTATTCATCATATGGCTCCATTTTGATGTGTAAAAGTTTTGGTGCCGTATTTCCTTCAATATACTGGTTGAATTTAACTGAGTTGCATTGTATGAAAAGCTAATCTCAACTTTATATGGATAGTATAACACTAATGACTGATGTTTTTTTTTTTTTTTTTTACACATGATCCTTCTGTTGGCCATTTTGGCTCCATTTGATGTGTTGATGTGTTGCCTAAAGATTAGATAAACCATTGTCTTTTAACTGTGTTACTTGTTACTTTCATCTTAATTGTGCTGTAATGCTTCTTCTGGTTGTATTGTGTCTCAGCAGCCGCACCCATAGTGACTTTCACAAAAGAACTTCAGGGTCAAGAAGTCAAGGAAGGCAAGGACGCCACCCTCTGCTGTGAGATTTCTATTCCTGAGGCCAATGTCACATGGAGGAGAGGAGCAAAGGTGCTGGCAGAGGGCAAGAAATACTCTATGCATAAGGAGGGCAGCGTACGAACACTGGTGGTGCACAGTGTGAAAATGGAGGATGGTGGGGAGTACATCTGTGACTCAGGGGACAAACAGAGCAAGGCTACGATGACTGTCAAAGGTATTTTGGATTTTGGATTCCATTTTGGGTTTTGATGCTCCTCATTTTAAAGGAAGAATGTAGAGGCTATTCACCTAATATTGAAATTAACATCACTTAATATACCCTCAAAATTATTAAACATCTTATGAAGAAACTTTATTGTACATACTATCAAAATGAAGAATTGTGTTCCAGGAATGAAAATGTTTCTCAGTCCATACATTTGACCCAGTCCTGTCCATCTCTAGAATGTGTGCATATCACGCAAGAAATTCGGGACACCACTGTGACAGTGGGTGAAGATGCCTGCTTCAAGTGCGAAGTGTCTCAGCCAGGGGTTTCTAGCGTGGAGTGGTGGCTGGGCTCCAACCTTCTTCAGAACAATGACTTAAATCAGATCAGATGCCAGGGGAAGGAGCACAGCTTGGTTTTAAAAATGGTCACTCCAGATGACTCGGGTGATGTGGCGTTTTTATTGGGCGAGGAGAAAAGTGTGGCCTACTTGCTTGTGAAAGAAAAACCGAAAGGTATTTGAAGACAAAAGGGTGGTCAGTGGCATTTGGCTGTGTGTTCATTCCATGCTCCTCATGTAGATTTGAGACTCTCTCTTAATTGTTGCTCATTTTGTGCCGTTTTGAGCTACGCTCCATCAGGCTTGATGATGATTCCATCCAGCTGCTTAAATCTTTGCTTTTCCTAATGACTTGCATTCATGTGAGATCAAAACTAAAAGCTTAAATAAAGTAATCAGACCATTGTGACTAGTAATGTAATTCCAAGAGGGATGCACCAATACTACTTGTTGAGATCTATACCAAAATGAAATAGGAAATACAATATACAGTAGGGCAAAAAAGTATTTGGCAGCCACCGATTATGTAAGTTGTCCCATTTAAAAACATGAGAGATGTCTGTAATCATAGGTTCACTTCAACTGCGAGAGACAGAATGTAAAAAAATCCAAGATATCTCAGGAGGATTGGGAGAATGTCATGTGGTGAGATGAGACCAAAAGAATGTGGAGTTGCATCCCCAGAACACCATAGCCACTGTGAAGCATTGGGGTGGAAACCCAGCTTTGGGAGAGCAGGCGACTGATCCTTATTAGGGAAATGTGAGGGCAAGGCAACCTGATTTGTTCCTCCATTTTGCCATGTGGCATGACAATATGCAGGAACGACCAGAGAACGACCGGGGAAGAACCCCAGTCTCAGTGTGGGTGCACTCAGTGTCAGTGCTGCTGTGGGAGTGGGTCGCACAGCATCAGAGCGAGCCATGATGAGTTGGCGACCCCCCACGACTTCAGCACGACCTGGGAATGGTTCTTCCCATGGGTGCAATACTGGGAGGACAGGCCCTATGGACACGACAGTGAAGATGAGGTGGACTGTTGAGTGGAAGGCACCACGGAGGCACCGCCCCCGGAGCCCAAACTGTCCAATCCGGAGTTGTGCACCATCTTCCTGGAAGGCAGGAAGAGGCTGGCGGAGAGCCGGAGGCAACCAGCGAAGACAGGGAGACCAGTGAGAATGAGGTATATCGACGGAATCTGGATGCAAAAATGTCCCGCCTGCCAGTTCCCGTGCTGACGAACCCGCTGGAGATGCCTGCTGCTCTACACCCAGCTTCGGGCACGCAGCCCCACCGCCCAAGCGCATGAACGCTCCGCACTCCAGGGTGCCCACCAGTATTGGCCCTGAAGTGCCATGCCCTGCACGCATTTGGTTCTCTGAGTTCAGGCCATTGTGACGGTGTTTTTGTTTTTCTGTCTATTAAAATTCACATCTTTGCACATGTCTAGCATTGGCGCCTCCATTTCACCATGTGGCATGACCGAAAAGATGAATAGGGCCGTGTGTTGTGAGATTTTGGTCAAAAACATTGAAGAGCATTGAAGAGGAAATGTGGCTGGATCTTCCAGCATGACTATGATGCCAAACACACCACCCGGACAACGAAGGAACGGCTACGTAAAAAGTATTACAAGGTTCTGGAGTGGCCTAGCCAGTCTGAAGACCTCAATCCAATAGAGATTCTGTGCCTAGCGACACATCCCAGCTCTTGAGAAGATCTGCATGGAAGAATGGGCCAGCTACAGTGTGCGCACCCGGTGAAGACCTACAGGAAACCTTTGTCCTCTGTCATTGGCAACCAAGGTTGAGGTGAAGCTTTGCTAGTGATCGAATACTTATTTTCTGCACCATTACACAAATATATATTTTTTCCTAAAGATTTCCTTGCTTTTCTCATCTTTTTAAGTGGGACAACTCGCACAATTAGTGGCTACCAATTTTTTTTTTGCCCCACTGTATATCACCACTACTCCTCTAGCATTCTTTGTTCTGAAGAAAGGAAAAGTAAATTAAATTCATTTTCATTAGTTAAGTAAAAAGCCAAATATGGTGAACTTTGAGCAACACTTCTTACAATGCACATACGTAGAATCTGTTTTTTGGACAGTCATAATGTGGTATAGTTTGTTATTTATTCCAAAAAGTGGTACTGGTGCCTCCATCATTTCTCACTGACTGAATGCTAACAATTTACAACCCTTTCAGACTAAGTAGCTTATTCACCCCATAACATTTCCCACAATATGAAATAAAGTTTGGTCAACTAGGTCATCAACTAGGTAAACCTATACGTCCAGTGGTTTACGTTTTGTCATTCTTGTGAATTGCCTTATTGCTGTTAGTGAATACTGAAAATTGTTTAGATGTGATATGGAAAAGTGTGAATATTTTAATAAAATATCTAACCTGTAATATGATTAATATTTTGAACTGGTCATTAATACACAGTTCTGGGTCTCTTGTGTCTATAGTCTGGTTCATAGAAAGGCCTTGTGATACATCAGCCAAAGAGGGTGAGACAGTAACCCTGAACTGCACCACCTCTGACAGCAAAGCCTCCGTAAGCTGGAGCAGAGGTCAGGTGGTTATTAAAGCAGGAGACAAGTATAAACTTGGCAAGGATGGTGCCACCTACCAACTTCACATCCTCAACGTGGGCATGTCAGATGCAGGGCTTTATACCTGCAGCACAGGAGATGAGCAAAGCAGTATCACGCTGTCCGTCAAAGGTAAACAGGAAAATGGGAGTCAGGATCCGGTGACAGTATAAAGATGTTGGAGCAAAGAGAAGAATGCGACCTGAGTGTTTTACACAGTTACACGATGCCCTCAGTCATTCATTACTCACATTCTTCTGTGATTCCTTCTACAGTTACCATTGTCATGTTATTGATTAGTTGTTCATGTTTTGTGCTGTGTCATCAGAGGCTCCAGCCTTTTTCCAGAAAGAGCTAGAAAACCGGGAGGCGACTGAAGGAGACAACATTGTGCTGCACTGTGAGCTGTCAAAACCAGGTGTCAGGGTGGAATGGAGGAAGGGTGGAGTGGTCCTACAACAGGGGAAGAAATACAAAATGAAGCAGGAAGGCAACATTCAGGAGCTTCACATTTATGACCTGGAACCTGAGGACAATGGTTACTACACATGTGATGCTGGTGCCCAGTTGACCACTGCCTCTCTAGCAGTACAAGGTAACACACATTATCCATTGCATCTGGTTGTCCATTATTTGAAGTCTTAGATCTGAATATTTTGGTCTTGATGTCCAGATGCTAAGACTTCCAAGGTCTTGACTGAATTCAAAAGTTATTGCCATTGTTTAGGTGTCGTGTTCACTTTCTCAATAATTTTGTAATGAGAGTCAAAACATTGCAGTTTGATGCACTGGATACATAAAACAGTTGACATAACCGCCATTCTGAACAGGGCTAGAGTGCTGTTCAGAAGTGTCGTTCTCTGGTTTGCCTTTCCAGCAGGCGAATTGTGCATAGTGTCGGGTTTACAGAACACTGACGTCTTTGTGGGCGAGCAAGCTGGGTTCTCCTGCCGGCTGTCTGGTCGAGCAAGGGGCAGGGCCCAGTGGTGGCTGGATGGGACGAGGCTGGAGAACAGTCCCTTCAGTGAGCTGCGGACTGCTGAGGGTAACATACACACCCTCACCCTTAAGAACCTCGCTCCCAATGACTCCGGAACGGTCACGTTCAAAATGGGCAGCTTGGTGTCCTCTGCAAAGCTCTTGGTCAAAGGTACTGGTTCTAGATCAAAAGACCAAATACTGAGAGGAGGAGAGCAATGCTTTTATTGAGGCCCTTTTATTTCAGCTTCAGTACCGTTGTTTCTGCCTCCACCCTAAGGCTGGGCAGTCAGTAGAACCAACGGGTATGAAAGTATAAAGGCCACTTGAGGCCTATGTTTAAACTTTTACATACAAAGCTTTTAAGCAACTGATTTTGTCTGATAAAGAGACCTCAAGTAGGTATCCTTTGGTCGGTGTCCTCAGGAAAGGTTTTTAGCTCACCTCCAATCAATAGCTGTGACTGAGTGGCATTTCTGTTGACCAGTGACCATTCCTGCGCCTCATCTTGCATGAGCATATCTTTTAGGTCTGTTGGTTTTTGAAAGATACGCCATGCTCTGCATGGCTCCAATCATTTGGACAGGAAGTGTGCACTGGAACAATGTTGCTGCTTCTGGCCTTATTATCAGCTTGTGCTTGATGGTAAAGACTTTAACATTACAATTATTTCAAGTTTTGAAATATCTTTTTGAAAGGTTATATTTGTCAAAAGGTAATCCTTGCAAATATATTACATTGTCGTAAAATATAATGAACCAAAGTAAATAATACCATTGTCAATTTCATATTAATCCAAAAGTCAACATTTTTAGAGTGAAACAGAAATTCTAGAATCTGACTGTCTGTACCATCAATTCACAGAATTGCTCTTGTTAGTCTCATTGGCAAAGCACAGTAACAGCCAACATCAATACTTCAATTCATGATCTCCCTCCCTCACTCCCATACAACCCAGCCCTCTCTGCCCGTGCTAAACTCTAACCCAGTCATCCTTGCTCATCTTGCACTCATTCATGTTTCACCAGTCTGTGAAACATCCCTATGTGCCAGAATACTTTGATTTGGTCTGGCCTTTCCTTCATCCTCCTCATTGTGGAGCCCTCAAAAGCTTTTTAAGGATGTAAAAAGCTGTTAAGATGTTAATTAACTGAGAATCAGAATATCCTTAAACCTCTAAAAGTCATTCGACTTTAAATGAAAAGGGGTGTGATGAAGCCTGAATGTGGTCTACATGCAGCACAGGCATGGCTTGATCTGACCCGGCTTCACTTCCCCATTCGCTTAGATCCCACTGTGGAAGTTGTCAGTGCCATGAAGGACCTGTCTGTGGTGGAGGACCAGCCGGCAGAGTTTATCTGTCAGTACTCTCGGCCAGTCAAGGCCGTCTGGAAGAGAGACGGGAATCCACTTCAGCCTGATGGCCACAGGGTGGTAGTGGAACAGGACTGGACTGTGTCTCGTTTGTACATTAGGCATGTGACCCTTGGAGACATGGGCACGTACTCCTGTGAGGCCGAGGGCACCTCTGTGGTGTCTCGCCTGGAGGTGCAAGGTGAGCTTAACTCCCTGTGGAAATTTGAAATGAGTAGGTGAATATAGCTTTACCGCTTTGTTGTTACAAGTCTGTGCAATTGTAAGGCGGCTCATTTATTGGCATAGAAGCTTGGTGTAGAGAGATATCTATATAAGATGGACAATATTTGTTTCTATATTTGTCAAAGGTTTTTGTTGTCAATTTTTGTTGAACCTTTGACATGTTTTTGCCCATATTACTTTATACTATATAAATAAGCCTGTATAATATTAAATATTGTAAAATAGTACTAAAATAAGTTATTCTGTAATACAGTAGCCCTGTACAGTATATGTTTAGAATATTACAATATTTTGATTATATTTTTGTGTTTTTACACATGTAGGATCACATGTAAAAGATGCTGCGGTGAGCTGAAACGTAAATGACAGATACTGATTTGTTTTGTCTCACTCTTCCTACAGCAAAACCCATTGAAATTGTTCAGGGTTTGGAGAATGTGGAGTCCATTGATGGTGGGGAGGCACTGTTTGAATGTTCGCTGTCCCGTCCTGAAACAAAAGACTGTCACTGGATGATAAACGGCAAACGTGTAGAGCACTCTGCAAAGGTGGAGGTTGTGTGTTTTGAGAGTGGTCGGCGTCACCTACTCCTCCTGAAGGAACTTCGCGCTGGAGATAGCAGCACCATTACCTTCCAAGTTGGCTCAGCCTCAACCACTGGTGTTCTGACAGTAAAAGGTCAGTCTCCACAGAGTCAAGTACAAAGTCATTGCAAAAAGCATTGATCACTATCGCCAACGTCCACTTGTGCACTCGAGCTGACGTGCAGCAGCTTCATTTTCTTCTTCGACAGCTGGACTGACCGCTTTAAACTTGAAAGTCGCACCATATGTTTTTCTTTGTGTCTTTTCCATGATGAGGGTCTGTGCACGAAGCGTAAAAATACTGATCTGAAGAATTAAGTGTGAGTGAGTTTGCTGAAACAGTTTCATTGGTCCATTGTGACTTGTCTGGTAATTTTAATGGTCTGATATGACGAGGTTAAATGTGTTGGCGCAGGACGCTAGTTAGCCTAAAAATCCATAAATTAGCCGCATTGTTGTAAAAGTCGCATAGTAGTGGCTTATATGCCGGTAATTATTTGATCACCAACATGTTAACTCCTTTAAACAAAAGATCTGACTGACAGTTCACTTTTACAGGTTGGCAGCTGCAAGTGGTTAAGCCTCTAGAAGACAGGGAAGCTAAGGTGGGAGACCAGGTGGAGTTTAAGTGTGTTCTGAATGAGCCTGTTTCAGAGAGCGAGGTCGCCTGGTACGCTAATGGTGCAGAGCTTCGCTCTGATCACCACTGGGCCATGAAGAGCGAAGAGTGCACACACACCCTAATCCTGAAGAAAGCTCACGCTCAACCACCACAAGAAATCACATTTGCTGCAAGGGATGCCCTTTCCATAGCCAAACTTACGGTCATTGGTGAGCCCTGTTTATTTGAACCAGTTTTTGGTTTTGTGAATGTATAATTTGATGTAGGGCTGCATGGTATAAACGGTATAAATGGTATCCGATATAAATTCGGCCAACCGGAGAGATTTTGATTATATCGACCTACCGCAGAAATATCGCATCACCTGCGTGAAACCACGCCTAATTGCACCACGAGGCATTAGTTTTGGGCGAGAGCACAAATCCTTAAATCTAGAGTTTAAAGGTCTTTAAAATTGCAGACCCAATCAGTAAAATAAACCAAGCCTTCAATCTGCACATTGTGCACTTCCGGGTTTACTATGTCAGTGCCTAATCTGTACCACTCACCTTATCACTTATTTTGTATTTGGTGGGACTGCATGATAAAACAACAAGCATTGTGTTATTTAAATATTTTCTAACAATATTTTTAAGGTTAAATTCTAAAATGTTATATATAATCACTCGCTTCATTCAAATACCTGGTATTTCACTGGCCTTATGAGTGTGACAGAAAGTCCGCTTTTACTAGAGTTGCCCAGAAATTGTTTTATCTGTTTTCTTTCTCTGTAGGTGTACCTGACTCACCCGAAGACCCAGAGCTTGTAAGTAAGACCAAAAACTCTGTGACACTGTCTTGGTTCACTCCTCTCAGTGATGGTGGCAGCCCCATAATTGGCTACAGAGTGGAAATGAGACTAGCAGACAGTGCCCTCTGGCTGCCCTGCCACTCTGAACCTGTGTGCAATACAGAGTTTCGGGCAGAGAACCTGATTCTAGGTATGGGTTACCGGTTCCGTGTAGCAGCCATCAATCAGGCAGGCATTGGGGAGCCTGTCCAGCTGCCACAGACTGTTAAACTTGGTAAGTTGCCTTTTTTTTTCTTTTCAGTGAATTGTAGTCCATGGCACAGAATTACAACCCTCTGCTATTGATGTGAAAAGGTGCCTTTCACTTGTTCATTCTACAGAGCCACAGGTGTCAGTGGTCAAACAGCTCACCTGCTCTGCTGTTCATGTGGGTAAAGTGGCTCGCCTAGTGTGCCAGCTCTCAATAGAGTCTGCCCCTGTCACTTGGCTCAAGGATGGCAAGGAAATCGAAATGGGAGTCAAGTTTCAAATGCAGACAGATGGCAGCAGTCAAGTGCTGCTTATCAAGGATTTCCAGTCTCCGGACCAAGGGGTCTATACCTGTGTTGCGTCAGAGGAGGCAGAGACCTTCATTAACCTCTGCTTGGAAGGTATCTAATTTCTGTTGTGCTTGATTGTTGCACCTCTCTTTCACATTATTTATGTTTTAATTAATTCCAAAATAAAATTTGCAATGAATCAGTTGTCAGTGGAATGCATGCTACAATTCATCGTTGTTTGATTGCTTGTAGACTGTTGAGTAATGATTGCACTTTTTTGTTGGATGTATCACAGAGGTTACTGCAGTGGAGACAGAAGGCGTTCAGCCTAGTCTGCCTCCAGAGGCTGCATCTGAAGGTGATTTGCATGCTCTCTGGGAAGCATTGGCCAAGAAACGGAGAATGAGCCGTGAGCCCACTCTGGACTCTATCCCTGAGGAAGATGGTAAGGAGAAAGGGCCACAGAAGGAGGTTGTTAAAGACGAGAAGTCCATACTGCAGCCAGAAGTAAATAGTCATAGTAGTCCTGAAAATGAGCCTGTAAGTGGGATACCATCCTTGACATCCTACCTCAAGAGCAGCAGCAGTTCTGAAAGCCACACTGAGACTACAGCCACTGAAAAGTTCTTCCAGCATTTCTCGATGGCAGCAGAGGTACAACAGACCCCACTCAAAGCTCCAGAAATGGAGATCGGCAATGAAGACGATCCAGAGCTACGTGAAGCTGCCATCAAAATTCAGGCTGCCTTCAAGGGCTACAAAGCCCGCAAAGACATGCGGCCACTCTTCAAAGATGTATTCAAAGATCAGACAAAGGAGCCCAATGGTACCATTCACCTGGAGTGTGTCATGGAAGGCAGGCCTGACAAGGTTTGTTGGCTGAAGGATGGTGAGCCTCTAAAAGACGGCAAGCACCATCACATAGACATCTACAATGATGGCACCTGCTCCCTTGTTATCACTGCAGCTACCATCAAAGATACTGGCATTTATACCTGTGAGGCCACCAACAAGTTTGGCATGGCCACTCATAGTGCAAAAGTGACAGTGGGCTCTCCTAGGCAGTCATCAGGTCGGCGACCTTTGACATTAGCTCATGGCTACAGCGCTGACAGTGAGGCAGAAAGCACCTCAGGCAGTGAAATGGACGAGTCTCTACGGCAGGCCAAGAGGCGCTTGCATAGACTTTTGCGCACACGTCTGGCATCGGACACGGAGGAAGAATCCTTTGTTAGTGCAGATGAAGGCGAGCTTCAGCCACCTGATCCACAGTCTTACCGCGAGGACGATGACTACATCTACATCCGCTTCGACAGTCGCGCTGAGGCAGAGCAGGCTTCCCAACGCTTCCAGGAGATGTTCACGGCTCAGGGTGTTCCTGTGGAAACTACCATCTTGGAGGCAAGGCCACCACACAAGGTGGAGCTCCGTATTAGGAAGAAGGGCTACACACAAGATGGCTCGCGGACCCCGACCCAGGGCCAGCAGTTACCTGCTTTCATGACAGGGTCACCAGGTATGATGGCTCTTGTGTCACCGTATCATTACTTTAATTTACTGTTATCATTACTTTTTAGTTTAATATCCTTCACATTGTCTCTCACATATAGCTGCCCCAGTATTCCTCACTGAGCTTCACAACCAGGATGTGCCTGATGGTTACCCAGTGAGCTTTGACTGCGTAGTGATTGGTAAGCCATCCCCCACTGTACGCTGGTTCAAAGATGGAAAGGTGCTGGAGGAGAATGACCACTACATGATCAATGAAGACCAAGAAGGCTGCCACCAACTCATCATCACTGCTGCCCAGCCAAAGGACATTGGCGTCTATCGGTGCATGGCTGAGAATGACAGTGGCATGGCTTCCACCAAGGCAGAACTCAGGGTAGACAGTAAGTCTTTTTTTTTTACATACAGGAAAATCTGGCCCAGATAATTTTGTATAAAGTCTAAAATTTAGGATCATCAAGGGGTCACTTGTTTTGCTTTTCAGTGTCCTACAGCTCAGACTATGATACAGCAGCCGATGCTACAGAGACATCCTCTTATGTCAGTGCTAAGGGTGATGTTTCCAGGTAAGGATCAAAACCGGAACTTTAAATATTTTGCATTGGTATGCTTCACACATGATGCTGTGCATTTCTTTATTAACAAGACAGCATAGATTTCTCACCCCCGCAATAAAGGTTCTGAAAAGTTTAATTATAGTATACACTGACAGATACTGTTAAGAGTGACAATATTTCATATTTAATGCTTGCACTCATTTAATCCACAGAGAAACCGAAGCATTTGAATCTGTTGTAGAGGAGGACCAGCTTCCACAAGTTGTGGAAGAGTTACACAATGTCCATGTTTGCCCTGGTGCACCCATGGCCAAAATGCAGTTCAAAGTCAAAGGTTAGATTTGAAGTGACATTACCCACAACATTTGATTAAGCACTTCACATGACTTTCAATGTCATTTTCGGATTGTGTGGCTGAATCTTGCAGGATACCCTCGTCCCAGAGTATACTGGTTCAAGGATGGGCATCCACTTCGTCCCTCGAATAGGATTCTTGTGTCAGTGGAGAAAGATCTGCATATCCTGGAGATCTTGGAAGTGACTCGTGCTGACACTGGCGAATACTCTGCTTACATCACTAACTCGGCAGGCTCTGCCTACTCCTCAGCAAAGATGACTGTTCTGGGTATGCTGATTTAATGCACAATTAATTATCTTATTTAATGTGTTTAATGAGACTCACATATTTCTTTTTACTAAATATTTTACATTTCACAGCACCTGGAGAACGTATGAAAGAAGAAAAACGACCCAAGGGTAAGGGGTGGGGGTGTCTCACTTTTTTTCTCCTATTTTTTTTCTCATATTCGAACTGAAATTGTTATTGAAATTCTGCTGTTCTAACCATAAAGATTCCAAGGAGCGTTTGGTGCCTCCTCGGTTCCTGGAGAGATTCAGTAGCAGAAAGGTGAAACAAGGAGCAAGTATTACATTATCTGTTAAAGTGGAAGGTAGGAAAATGTCTGTTATATTCAGTCATTATTTTAATTTTCCTGTTTCTTGTGCTTTTTTAAATCTCTATTTCTGATACGCTAGGGTCACCACCACCCATGGTAACATGGCTGAAGGAGGAATCTGTAGAGGATGTGTTATGGATCAAGCCAGATACTAAGGGCTACAAGCTGGCCAGTTCTGGCCCCCAGCACAATCTGATTCTCATGGATGTGGGCAAAGAGTACACTGCCACGTACACCTGCATTGCAACCAACAGAGCTGGGCAGTCAATTTGCTCTGGTAACCTGGAGGTGGTAGAAGGTTAGCTATTTTGAACATAATCCAGAAAAGTATCAGTTTTCAGATTTGTTTTATAATCTGCATTCAACATATGAAAATGCCTACTTATATCAAACAGGTATTGTGGAAAGTAAGAGCAAAGTAACTCCTGAGTAAGTAAATGGATTTTTGGTATAAAATATAAACTTGTCCCAATGTCAGAGCATAATTAAATGGAAAACTAATCATTTGCATTTTAAGGCTCCTTGGCATCACTGTAAGTCCCCCAGATGAAGAGGCAGGCAGAGGTAAGATAATTGTTTATTAATTAATTTGAGGCAATTTTTTTATTTTCATTTCATAATGAAAGAGAATTCATACATTTACTGCTGCTGTAGAGTAAAAATCTGTTATTTATATTTATAGTTCACAGACCCTGTTTAATGTATCAATAAAATGTTTTTGTTTTAGTGCTGTGTGTGTTCATTTTTTAAATACCTTTTTAGCCCTGGAAAGTAAACTTGCAAGTCTTGGTGGAGTGGGCACTGAAGAATTCCTTCAGAAGCTCACCTCCCACATCACTGAGATGGTATCAGCCAAAATCACTCAGGGTAAGGAAAAGCAAAGTGGATCTTGGTTTATTGATAACTTTTTTATTTGTGAGAATAACGCATAATATTGTTTATTACACTTAACATCATTTTTTAATTTGCAATTGTCTCTTTATATTAAATGTAAATGTTAAATGCATTCAAGCTTAAAATTATTTTAAATGCTTTTGTGTTCCATGGTTGACAGCAAATTGAGTAGAACACTTTATAACAAGAACATATATTTAAAGCATGATAAGTTGCCTGATAATGCATGTTTGCACATTTTTGTTGAAGGGCATGTGTTTTATTGCATGAGAAGCTTTATAAAAATTATTATGCACTTAAAAGCTGCTAATGCCCCCGGACCCTCTAGGGCATTCACTAATGCACTCTACAGATCATGACAATTTCAGGGACCATATAATTTAATCCGGTTTACTTGCTCTAGTCACCATTTGATGACCTCTCTCACCTAGTTAAATACTGATGTCTCTATCCATTCATCCATCCATCCATCCATCAATCTACTTATATTTTCATTCGTCCATTAATCTGTTATTCAGACAGCTTACAGAACCACCAAGTGCTCCAGTGGATGAAATCATGGCCCAAAGCAACCAGTATGTATCTACAGAATTTCAAAGCCTTATTTCCACAATTATGTATCAGAGATAACCAGAATGGATTGGGAAAGTTTGGGAAAGTATCAGAAAAAATCTGTATATTATGTAAAAGTAAGTGGAAAGTTAAGTGTGAATGCGTTTCAAGACATATAAGATAAAGATTTCCTTTATTCCTGTCCAACATAACAACAAAATGTTTTTCACTTACCAATCAGTTGGACATTAAAATACAAGGTTCATTGTGCATGTAATGTCCTTCTGGGTTAGAGAGAAGTGGCTGGAATGGACAGACTTGCAGGGGAGCAATATTCATGTAGGCAGATCTAATTCACCAGTGAAGCAACTTCCAGGAATAAGAAATGTGGAGCAACAGTGTATTGCACAATATCAAACAGGTTTTCCAAGACCAGGAAAAGTAAAAATTCACAGAATACCAGACTATTCAGATAACTGGATTACATGATGTCATGAACAAGAAAAATAACATGGCATGGACACAGATAAAATAACATGGCATGGTAACACAGAACAGAACAGCACCATTCTGAATGGTTAAAGACTGTCAGTGTAATGAGGGAGGACTGGGCTAAATATATATGCACACTAATCAACACACGTTAATACGCAGCACCAGGCAATTCAGTGATCTGGTGCCACATCACATTTCACCATTCTTCACCACAACTCACTATCACATCTGAGCCATAAAACTTGTAGAAAAAGTAAAAATCTTTACTCCTTTAAAGAAAAAACAGGCATTATGGGTGATCCTCAATAAAACAATAGCACTGTGTTTTCGTATTAACATTTAAAAAAAATAATGTAGGAATAATTATATAATGAAGCAAGTTTTAAGAATAATGCAACAGACCTTTTATTAATGTAATAAGATTGTATTTAAGCTGTATTTCTGTATTACAGTGTAATGATAATCATTAACTAATATTGCTAAACATCATCAAGTCCAAAGCATCAACAACTGAAACAATAACTTACCTTGAAAACTGAATGCTGATTGGTTGTTTAACTTCGTGTTCTTGGTTGGGACATTCCTACCATCTTCCGTAATTGGAGAAAGGAATCAGCTTTTCTGAGGGGTTTGTAGTGATCTGATTGACTGGAATGAATCAAGTAGCAAGTCCCCAAGTGACCATCCACTTCAGTTTGTGGCGCTCAGCCACTTTACAGTCAGTGAATCTGTTTTATCACTCCCAGTTGTGTCTGTTTCATTATTAAATATAAATTTCAATTGTAATTTAGCAGCTAACACAGATGGTGTTAGGTCCCCTATAATGAAAGTTTCACTTAATTCCCCTTGCCTGTCTAAGGTCCTGCAGTGCCTAGAAATGGCTTTGCCTATAAAGACTCCTGCAGTGCCTATAAAGAGTGCTTTGGCCATTCTTCTTCACAGTTCAGAGTGTGGCAGCTCAGACAGAGGGGGATCTGTCATCATAAGGGGAAAGGTTACCTCCCTTTTCTCATGCTTTTTCCACCCAGAGAATTTCCCACTTCTCATATAAAACATTATCTCAACCGACCATCATGAGCACAAATGTGGGTTCATTTTATTTTTTTGGGAAAAAAAATGGAGTTGATGACATCATTTCCATATATCCCCCCTGAACTTATAGGCCACTCTCCTCCTCATTAGCATTTTTTTTTACATACACAGAAATGGCCCGTCCTGGAGAAATCTCATTGTGTGACTAGTTATAAGTGGCTGTAAAATGTAAAACCAAAAAAAAATTATGTCAGGGGAAATTTAAACTAGTTTATATTTTATGTTGTGCATGATATTAGAGCACTAACCTGTGTTATGCAGTTGAAAGCATCACTAATGTGTTGCTTTGTTATGTATGTATTATGATAATAAACTATACTGTGTGATGATAAACCCAAGAAACTTGAAAAGTACATATGTTACTTTGAAATCCCATTTGACAAACCCCTACGCTTGAAAAGATTAGGCACAGATCTAGCAATAATGTTATCCTGAAGCATGTTTTGTTAATAGTAAGATATATCAAAACATCCATTGATAATGAAGTATTTAGGAAAGAGACAAGAAAATTGTGCATATATTTGGTTTTCATGGTCAATGCGAATTTTTTCTTTTTATATGTTTGTTGGAAACCTATTTAACATATAATCTCCAGAATATAATATGCTTACTCTAATCATTTTGTTCTACATTTCTTGTGTGTAGCTTCACTACGCGTCCCAGGCATTGACAGTGATGATGAAACAAAAACACCGTCCCCTTCACCTCACCATGGTCGATCACGGCCAGCTTCAATTATTGCAGACTCTTCTTCTGAATCAGACGAGGGTGATGCACGAGGGGAGGTAAGATTTTTACTCCACATTTTGTTCAAGTTTGAATAATGCTGAGTGAATAGTTTTTTCTCTAACCTGTTTGAATTGTAACATGCTTTTAATGAACCCAAAGAAGCTCATTTAAACTTTTTTTTTTATTTAGTCTTAGCAATTAATCCTTTTCTCTCACAGATGTTTGACATCTATGTAGCCACAGCTGACTACAATCCTACATCTGCCAACAAAGAGTCAATAGCACTGAAAGAGGGTCAGTATGTTGAAGTTCTGGATTCGGCCCACCCACTCAAGTGGCTGGTGCGCACCAAACCCACAAAAAGCAACCCATCCCGCCAAGGCTGGGTTTCTCCTGCCTACCTAGACAAGAAACTAAAGGTGAGTAATAAATACCTAGCGGTTAAGGAAGCGGCCCCGTAAACAGAAGGTTGCCACTGAGGTGCAAGTGAGCAACGCACAGTCCTCATACACTGCTCCCCTGTCACCTGTCATGGCTGCCTACTGCTCACTAAGGGTGATGGGTTAAAAGCAGAGGACACATTTTGTTGTGTGCACCGTTTGCTGCAGTGTTTCACAATGACAATCACTTCGCTTTCACTTAAAAAAAAAATAAAACATTTCCTAATTAATGTACACACTGCACCCCTTATTGACAGAAAAAACGAATTTTTGACATTTTGCAGATTTATTAACAAAGAAAAACTGAAATATCACATGGTCCTAAGTATTCAGACCCTTTGCTGTGACACTTACATATTTAACTGAGGTGCTGTCCATTTCTTCTGATCGTCCTTGAGACACACCTTCATTTGAGTCCAGCTGTGACTATGATTGTACTGATTGGACTTGATTAGGAAAGCCACTCCCCTGTCTATATAAGACCAGCTCACAATGCAGGTCAGAGCAAATGAGAATCATGAGGTCAGGAACTGGATGAAGAGCTCAGAGACAGAACTATGGCAAGGCACAGTGGCCTCCATAATCCTTAAATGGAAGACGATTGGGATGACCTTCCTAGAGCTGTCAAACTGAGCAGGGGCCTTTGTGAGAGAGGTAAAGAAGAACCGAAAGATCACTGAGGCTAAGCTCGAACGGAAGCTTCTCCTCAGTTCAAAACACATGAAAGCTTTCAAGATGGTGAGAAATAAGATTCTTTGGTCTGATGAGACCAAGGTATAACTTTTTGACCTTAATTCTAAGCGGTATGTGTGGAAAAAAACAGGCACTGCTCATCACCTGTCCAACACAGTCCCAAAAGTGAACATTGAAGCATGGGACTGACTGCATCTGAAGAGACCTACAAATGGCTGTCCACCAATGTTTACTCCTGCGAGAACTGGAGAGGATCTGCATGGAGGAATGAGGAATGACAGAGGATCCCCAAATCGTAGTGTGTAGTGTGTATTTGCTCAGTATTTAGTATTTCTACTAAATACTGAGCAAAGGGTCTGAATATTTAGGACCATGTGATATTTCAGTTTTTGGTAATTGATCTGTTTTTTCCTGTCAATATGGTATGCTGTGTGTAAATTAATGAGGAAAAAAAATGAATACTTACCCTACCTACTGTATCTATCATCTTGTCATGATGTGTTTTTATGTCCTGCTATGTACTTCAGCTTTCTCCTGATGCTGGAGACCTTCCAGAGGTCCCTGGAGAGGAGATGAATGATGGCGAGTATAAGAGGAAATTGTGGTGAGTTCATGGTTATTATTTACCCCACTGAGACATATTGTATGTGATATATAAGAAATAGATGTTTTTGTTGTTCAGAATTTAGTATCGCAGATTACAGTTTGTTCATTTGTACAATGTTCATTTTCTAGATATTAATCCTTGTTTACTACTACTACTTACAGTTGACCCATCAGAACACATTTAGATCATATTTGTTGAATTGTGTTGACTCTGGATAACATTTTCATTGCCTGAACAGGGGTTTTTAATAGTTACAAAAAAAGGAAAATGTATACAGGTCAGCAAATAACATTTAACAGGTCCTAACTACCGTGACATATGTGGGTGATTAGGACCTGCCTGCGAGTTGGTGCCACCAGGTGGAGTAGGGGAAACATGGCATTACAAAAATCATGAACATTAAGTCAAATTTAGTTCATCATACAGACATGTGGCAGAACTACTTATAATCTTTTGTAAAGTGAACCAAAATGTAAAATATTTTTCCTGTGGTCTTTCATCCCTTAGTCAACTAATCCAGGAGTTGATAACAACTGAGAGCGAGTTTGTGAAAGATGTGGACTTTGTCACCACACATCATCTGAAGAAAACAGAACATGAAGATACCCCTCCTGATATTGCCACTCAAAAAGATTCCATATTCCGTAACATCAGTGACATTACAGCTTTTCACAGCAGGTATCAAAACAGATGTCATTTATTTAGCCTGTTCTCAGTATTTGTCAATTTTGTGAAAAAATGATAACAACCCAATTATATTATGCCCATTTTCATATAAAACAAAATAAAAGTTTACACAATAAGTGTTTTTGTCCATTATTAGTTATTTTTGCCCCAAATCATTAATGGCATTTAGATCAATATGATATGTTCTTGAGCCAATCTGGCTTTCCAAAACTATAAAATCGCAATTTAAAGAAATCTTGTTTTTTTTGCTGACAAAGTCAGAATCAAATGTTTCTCCTCACTGTATTTTTAGCTCTTTCCTGCCTCGCCTGAATGAGTGTGACACAGATGATGATGTGGCCATGTGCTTCCTGAGAAACTCTGAAGGCTTTGAAAAGTATCTCCAGTACATTATTGGACAGTCCCAGGCTGAAGCTGCAATTAGTGATAAGTCAACTCACCAGTACTTTAAGGTACATTTGGCGTTAGCTTTATCTTCTTCTGTCATAATTTATTACTTTCTAGGTATTGTATAAACTGTCATGTGGGTTTTTTATTGCATTGCACATTATATTTGCTTTTAATTACATTTACCATCATTTTCAGCAATATACTGACACTGAATTAGCCAGCACTGAAGGCCCAGTTCTCAGTATTAATGGATATTTACAGAAGCCTCTAGAAAGACTCCAGAAATACAAGGCCTTGCTCAAGGTGAAACAAGCTGCAGTATTGAGCTCTACAGCAATACAATAAACAGTAGATCCAAGAGAAGAGCTGTGTTGGACTGAGTGATTGCTGTTTTGTGTTTAGGAGCTCATCAAGAACAAGTCAAGGAATGGACAGAACTGCTGCTTACTGGAAGAAGCCTATGCTATGATGTCCTCTTTGCCTCAACGTTCAGAAAACAGTCACCACGCCTCTCTCATAGAGAACTACCCGGCCACCTTGGAGGTCCTTGGAGAGCCCATCCGCCAGGTAACAGTATATGCCTGTAGCTGTCCTACTTGTCATTAACAATAGAAAAATTTGTTTAAAACTATTTGTTCTGATAGTTTGAAAAGGTGGAATTGAGATAGAATATAATGGACTGAATGTTTTGATAGGGGCCTTTCACCATATGGGAAGGTGCTCCGGGAGTCAGAACCTCATCAAGAGGCCACCACCGCCACGCCTTCCTCTTCAAAAACTATGTCATCATATGCAAGCAGAAACATAACACAAATACAGAGACTCCAGCATACATTTTCAAGAACATGATGAAGGTCTACAATCTTTTTTCAGATATAAATACTGAAAAATAAGGAACATTCAGGAAGACAATATATACACACACACATACACACATATATTTAATCTGTTTTCCATTCTCTACAGCTTAACAACATTGATGTGAATGAAATAGTGGAGGGTGATGAAAGAGCATTTGAGATCTGGCACGAGCGTGAAGACTCGGTGAGGAAATACACTCTCCAAGCCCGCACTGTCATCATCAAGAACTCGTGGCTGCGGGAGCTCCGAGAACTACAAAAGCGCTACAGCATGCCAGACTGGTGTAAGTCTCTCAATTTCAGATCTTTTCATGTATATGGGGGAAAAGACATTTACTCCTTACTTACTTTTTTCACAAGTTTCTATATTGTTTTTTATAGATGCTGACCTTATGTTGTAGTTTGTTTTCATACCATAATGACTTTTAGTATAAAGTGTGCACTTTTGATACATTTCTCTTTCAGTGATTAGCTTTCAAAATGTGTATTACCAGGTCCACCTGACTTCGATGAGATTTTGGCAGACTGTACAGCACATCTTGGGCAGACAGTAAAACTTGCCTGTAAAGTGAAGGGATCACCTAAACCTACAGTGACATGGTACAAGGGTAAGCAGATTGATAATGTTAAGGGACAGCATGTCATATCATATTGTTACAATCCCAGACATTTCCTGGTGCTCCGGTTCCATGCCATGTGGTGAGTTGTGCAAATACATCGGTCTTTCCCCACCATACATTCCTGACACAACATATTGTTTTCAGGTGGGCGAGCTGTAGAGGCTGACCCTCACCATATCATTATTGAGGATCCAGATGGGTCATGTACCCTAATATTGGATAACATGACAGCAGAGGACTCTGGCCAGTACATGTGTTTCGCCAGAAGCTCTGCAGGCAACGCATCCACTCTGGGCAAGATCACTGTGCAGGGTGAGTTACAGTCCTTTAGGCAACTAATTGCAAGCTCACCATCTACAGACATGTCCAGCTTGTTACCTTATTTTAATGCTGGAGATTCTGACTGACCTCTGACTTTCTTTCTCTTTAAGTTCCACCCCGTTTTGTGAACAAGATTCGCAATTCCAGTCTCATACCTGGTGAAGATGCTCAGTTCACCTGTACTATTCAAAGTGCTCCAAGCCCCAAAATCAGGTACAGAGACCAAAATCTATAGGTATAGATACCAATATCACCAATAATGTCTTTATTATTGAAATAATATGTTTGGAACACTAAAGAAATCGTAAATTCACCATCTGCTTTGGTTAGATGGTTCAGAGAGGGCAGGCTGCTGACTGACCATGAGAAGTACCAGACATACAGTGAAGCGCGAAGTGGTGTTCTTGTTTTAATCATTAAAAGCCCAACAGAAAGAGACATGGGACTCTATGAGTGTGAGGTACTGCAGTGTTTCTGTTTGTCTTTTTACTTGCCAGGTGACCATATTTTTCTGAAAGTGATCGTTTTATACTAAACTAATCTTATTTATATGTACATCAGTGGATATTATAAATCAAATTATGACTTGAAATATTCTGATTTTTTTTTCAGCTGTCTAACCATCTTGGCAATGCTAAGTGTGGTGCTGAACTGTGCCAGCCTGCTGTGGCCATGGCTGGTGAACGCAGAGGAGAAAAGGCAATTACCATTGAAGGTATTGCTGCCTTAGATTGTCACAGAGCCATAATTTCATCCTTTCCTGAATGGGGTGGAATCCAAACTGGTCTCACTTGTGATCTAATTTTTTTCCCTTTTCTAGTTACTGAACAGGAGACCAAAGTACCAAAGAAAACCATAATCATGTAAGTCACTGTAAAGTATCCATCAGAAATGTGATGGGCATTTTATCATATAAAATAGTAAAATACTTGGCTTTGGAATATGCTTGTGTTGCTTACCTTTTCATCCTGTCTGATTTGTTAATGTTTAGTGAAGAGACCATTACCACTGTGGTGAAGAACACGCGAATGAAGCGCCATATGTCCCCACGTACCTCAGCTATGGGAGTGCCTCGCTCCGAGGCCTCCACTCCAGAGCATCCCAGGCAGAGACGCATGGCTCCGAGGAAAGCTGTGCCTACCCTCTATGTCACTGAACCAGAGGGTGCCACAGCAAGTAACCCTAAGTGGGTGGAGGTTGAGGAGATCATTGAGTACAAGGTGAACAAATCCCCAAGGTTGCCCAGAAGGAGGGGTGCCTCCCCAGCCCGGTCAGAGCAGGAGCAGACCCTGCCATCTAGGCCAAAGAGGTCCCCACAGAACCCAAATGCAAATAACAGCAACAACAAATTGGTAGAAGGGGCCCAGGCAACATGTACAGGTCAAGATTTGCCAAATTTGAGCTTCCAGTCTCTGACCTGGAGCAATGAAGAAACCATGACCCAGGCAGAAGACCAACACACTCTGCGCACGGTCAGCAGTTTAGAAGAGACAGAAAATCAAGTTGTTACAGAAAGATCAGAATGGCCTGAACAAGAAGATCTGAATAAATGTACCACCCAAGACTCCAAGGTTTCAACTCAGGGTACTCATATGCTCAGCCTTGAGGACTTGGAGGACTATGTTCCACAAGAAGGAGAGACATATGGCTGCTTGGAAGCTTCTTGCTCTTCTGCTGATAGACCCAGTGAGATATCAATCCTCCAGAGGGAAATCAGCGAGCCTGTGGTAGGCCAGCCAATTCTGCTCAACCTTGCACAGCCTTTGGCAATGCCCAAACCTCACACAGGGCTCTTCAGTCGCTTCAAAGACCACCTGTCTAGTGTTCTGTATGCCACTGGCCCATTCACTTCCAGCAATAGACATAAGGAGACTCCACTCCACTCAAATGAATCCAGTGCTTCTTTCAGACCATCTGGGCACCTGGTCAAAGTGAGATCTGAGAGCCAGACAAGGTTGGGGCCCAAACCTCTTTATTGCTCAGAGTTACAGAGAGGAGTGGAGAGTGGGCAGAAGATTTTCAAAACCCAAGTCTCTGCTCGTATGCCTGGGTATGGAGCCGTTGGTGAGCCTGTCACTCTTCAAATCAGCAAAAAGAACCCATGAGACAAGAAGGGACTTTTGCAGTGCTTCAGAGATCGAAAAGTGCATGATCAGATATAATTAAAAGTAGTCCTATTGTCTTAATTCTGGACATTTCTGTACTAGATGTTTTGAACATGTTGTATTTGCTGCACAAAGCTAAGATCATTCCATTTTGTTGCAACAAATCTAATGGGAATCTAAGTGTCTACCCCATTCGTGAAAATCCCCAAGCATGTCCGATAAGCCTAATGGTTGGCATTTGGAGAATGGGTTGGACAATATTGTGATGACAAATACCATTTCTTCAAGACTGCATGTTTTATGCAATACTCAATACAGAGCTAAGACCTTCTGTGTGGCAGTGGTCATCGTTGCTTACAACATAGTGGAATGGAAAGAGAATAATTCTAAAAAGAACAGAATAATGGTTGTGTTGACATGGAAAAATGTGTACGGCATTCAACCATTTTATAGGGTTACACAATTGAAAGAACATCACATTGCTTTATTGCATTGCTTTATCATTACATTGAAAAGTATATTTTGGATCTTTTAATTAATGATTTTGTTTGGTGGAATAAACTCCCATTCCTAATTTAATTATAGACTTGGGTTTTGGCACATTGCTTATTGTAAAATATCCAATTATCCAGCAATGGCTTACACTGATGTTTATCCTAAAAGAAAAGGCCTGTTGACTTCTTATCTTTTTAAGAGTTGTTCCCTAAAACGAATGTACCAAAATTAACTGGAATATATGTTTTTATTCATTTATTTTAATTCCAGTTTCATTTGTGTTGCAGATTATTACTATACACGTATTGTATCAGCAATACTTAATTTTTGGTTGTTCTTTGTGTATGGGATTTGACTCAAAAATATGATTATGAACATTAGTTTGTGGGTTAAAGTGATTGAATGTATTGTCACTATTTCACTATTGTTGTATAGCAACATAAAGTATGCAACCTTGTGGTCTCAAAACCAACAAGCACTCTATTATTTAGAAAAAAACGCATGCTACTTTTGAGGGTAAGACAGTTTGGTTTTAACTGGTGAACAGTGTGACTGCTAAATTAACATGACTCCTAAATTGATTGAATTATTTTTTAGATTCTGCACAAAGACTAAAAAGGTAAACGAGTAGCCAGCTAGTAGTCAGTGGTGATCTTCTGCTGAGAGAATGCAGGCACGCTGACCAGCTTCTGATGTTCTACTCGACTCCAACTCAACTCGTGTCTACTTTGCGTTTGTGTTTGTTGAGCTCACGAAATAAACTACCTGCAGATGGAATGAATGAACAATAGATGAATGTTTCATTTTCATAATTTGTTAGTAGAACTAACTTTTTTTTGTAGTTTGTGTTTTTGAAAGTTCAAGGCATATCCAAAAAACATCCAAGTATATGAGACATATGGGCATTGTAACATGGGGATTTCTGTGTGGACACTGACTACATTTTTTTTTTTTTTTAAATCCCTTGGAATTTTACAATAAAATATATTTAAGTCCATGATTCATTTTTTTAATGAACCATCAAATACCTGGACCTTCTCTAAAGATTCCAAGGTTTTGTGTAAGAATGTTTCCCAGATCAGCTGTCCCCGTTTACTTTAATCCTTGAACCATATACCGGGTTAACGGATATGGATACTTGTCTGTTGCCTTGAATGTGTGTTTATGTATAGAATGAAATTATTTTTAATGAAATTATTTTATTTTTATTTAAATGGTTTTATTCACATAACACTTGTCAGGAAGCCTAATGGTGGATGGATATGTTCAGTTTGGCCATGAAATTGTATTGTAATAAAAGAAAAGATGTGTGACGTTTTGGGTTGTTTCTTTAAATAAATTATTTAACAAAAAACACTTGCCTATTGTGTATAAAAATTGTGACATTAGTGTTTACATGATAAGTTAGATTGTGTTTTATCATTAATGTTTTATCATTTTTTCAAAACATTAAAATTATTTACAGTGGAACTATTTGTTGTGACAAATAAAAAATAGGTTGAATCTTACTGTAGAAATTGTTAATTCAACTGAAAAAAAAAATGTTATTTGTACTTTCCAAGTTATTTTGCACACAGACAGGATTCACTGACTCGGCCTATGTGCTTCAGGAGCGCTACCCGCTCTCTGAGCGATTCAGAACTTATGACTCAAAGGATTCAGTTCGATGGAGACCTCAAATTCGTGCCTCATGAGTTATTTACTCACCCAGGTGAGTCATGAAATCACACAGTTCTACTGGTTTGTCCTGCATTTCCTGGGTTGTGCTGTTATTAAGGATTCCTCTGCTGAGCTCGAGCTTCTCATGCTGGTGTGTACCACAGTGGCTCAACACCCATACAAGCACCTCTGGCTTCAAAAACATAGCCTGAGCCCTTGACCTTGTGACCTCTGCCGCTGGACACTTATCAGCTGACCCAGTGAGGCAGACATGAGCAAAGCAGTAGCAGCCCCAGATACTCCAACTTAGTATTTCTTTCATTATTTTGTACAATTTACTTTTTTTTTTTTTACGAATATTAGATCTTTTTAACATTGCCTGCCTTCCACTTCCTATTTGTGTCCATGTATTATTGGAATGAGGCTGTATATTTATCTAACAACGCAGACCATGACTTCAGTAAATTAAGTACTGTATGATTCAGTTGAAACCATGAGTTTGTTTTGAAAAAAAGTCATTTGAAGTGGAGACTGAGATTAAGATCATGGACTGGATTTCCAAAACCGCAGACACCTTATTGTAAAATGTCATTTCTATTTTGAAAATCTATTACTCTTAGTGTGTTTTTATAGCTCTGTCACCCACTGGCAGTGACAGGGTAACTCTATTTTGTGCTCTCTTCCGCTTTAAAAAGTTGTGAGGCACAACCTGGCACACAGAACACTGAACTTTTGTCTTAATAGTGCTGATTTGTACAGCAGAACTCTTCAAGAAGACACTTTACAACAGTAGGACATTGTAGACAAAACAAGTATAGTTAGTGGCAAATTAATACGTTGAAACCTCCCTTTGCTTGTGTCAGGACATCTGAGACATCACAAACCTGACTTTGTGGGGTGCTCCAGGTCAGTGTTTGTTAGTCGTGCATTTGCGTCCTTCCTTTCCTGCCCTGCACCAATCCCCGACAGAATGACCGCACGATCTCATGGACGAAACCAACTTCGCTCCGGCCCGCATGCTGACGCACATTGCCAGCCCCATTTCCTGTCAGATCTCCACTGCTGATTATGCCTGTGATGAGTGATGAGCTGGATGGTGGGCCTTTTACTGCCATGCATCAAATGTTCCTGTTTACAGAATTCGCTTTCAGGCTTCAGGTCAGTGTCATGGCAGAGGCAGGTCAGATTTACATTTGAAATGTATTTCATGGAGCCAGGAATGTTTCACAATCCTTTTAGGGAAAACCAACAATGGCCTTTTCTTGTAGTTCACCACTAGGATCCTTTTTATGCCTCTCTCAATAAAGAATGGTCACTTTTCCACTTATGTTTGTTAGGGTTCCAAAATAGATATTTTCAGGTGAGTTGGGGTGTTTTTGTTGAAAATATTTATTTCGTTTTTGGTCTAACATTTTCTCTGGTTGTACAGATGGTGACCAGCTTGTTTAAGTTGAAAAATAAATTTCTTTTATATGACTTCCATTATAATGAGGGGTGCGGCATCTTGGTCTGGAGCAACCCAGTTTATTAAACATAAAGCAGCTGGCAGATGATCAGCCACAGATTTAGACTCAAAGCTCCTCTCTCTGTTTTTATAAGAAATGGAGCTGACTAGCTGAATGCATTTTATTGCTTTCCCCATTTACTTTTCCAAAGTATTGGTTAACAACTTGATTAATCTTATATTTGTGACGAAATTTAAATTAATCATGACTATCTGTCATGACCCAAACACTCGTTGGCACGAACATTACAAGGAAGAGAATTCATCTTGATGGAGTTCCGCCTTGAACCTCCCCAAAAATCTCTTCCACCGTTTACATGTCCCACTGTGCCACATGGATATGGAGGTGACATCAAGTCCTAGTGAAACAACATAATCCTGTAAAGAGCTCAGCAGCAGCAGGAGACACACAGCCTCTTCTGGTCAGGACATGTCTGTCCACGACTCTGACTACATGCCAGGCATTGCTGAGGATGAATTTGAAGATGATGATGTCATCTTCATAAGCTCAATTGGACCTTAACAAGAAGTTGAAGATGCATTGACCCTTGGGAAGAAGATCCTGAGGAAGGGAGGACCACAGCAGTCACTATGACTTTAGTGGTGCCTCTTCGTGTGTATCATCACATCACTGAGACCAAGCAGGTCTATCTGTGGATCCCATTTGGAAACCAAGAATGTGAAGACACCTCAAATCTTCCTTAACATCAACATATGCTGAGAGAAAGAGAAATTCAGTGTTGTCCAACAAGAAGTTTGAATCTTGCACAAGGCTCTGAAGTTGAAGATAATGATGTCAGCAAGAAGTGGAATAATCAGTGACCCAGCAAGAGAGGAGGACAGCAGTCACTGACTTTAGAGATGAAGATGCTTCTTCATGTCTGTCATAACCTCACTGAGATCCAGCATCTGTGAGTCCTAACTGGACCTGAACATGAAATGATGATTCCTGTCATGTCACGTCTTCCTTATTTTCATGAACATTTACATTGGTAGGGTCTCACTGAAGCCATCAAAACTATGAATGAACACATGTGGAGTTATGTACCAGGTGTCAGCGTGATGTCCCACCACCAGGTCCAGGGCATGAAAGAATGGTGGAATGGTGGAATGGTGTTTTTCTGTACTGACGTTTGAGTAGCAAATATTCCAGCTCACCTCACAGACAATGTAGGCACTGAAGGCCACCGTGCTGAAGTTATACACAACCATGGTTGTTGAGTCGAAATGGTTTGCGATTGGCCATGTAGCGCGGGAAGACATAAACTAGCAGAATGAGGGGCATCTGAATGGGGCTTTGCGTCAGGGGGTGGTCTCGCACCCGTCAATCTGTAGGCAGCGGAGAAATGTTCATGATCTGGACTGCACAGATACAGATACGGCCTCACAGATCTGAAATAGAGGGGTATGCGCAGACTGGGGCCCTTACCAGTTCTCCTTGAAAGGTAGTCATGAAACTTTAAGATGTTTGTGATCAGTTCTTCTACCATCTTTCTTCTTAACTGAGGAGTCACGTGAGAAGCTGAGTTGACGGATCGAGGATTACGGTATGATTGCGTCCGTTTAATTAAGTCGATTTAATGTAGTTGCTTCATGCGATTTATCCTGACAACGTCCTCCTATTTTATTAAGAGCTGCGACTGTGTATTTTACTGCTCAGCGTGTCTTCTCCTTCCCCGATATTTGCCGTCGTTTCTGGTCAACGGAGGTTTTCTTGTGTTGTTCCCCGTGGCCTTGCAGCAAGATGGCTCTGTTCGGATTCCAGAACGACATTCACAACGTTCTAGACCGATGATGCACTGTTCTCTGATCTCTGATGTGCAGCACTTTGTGGCCGAGCATTGCTGCATGTCCCCCGGTCACCGCTGTCAGTCTCGTGCCCGTCTTTTCCCATCCAGGCGGATTCTCCTGGTCCGGACCAGCGTGATTGTGGACCCAGTGTCCACCAGGGCCCTGCATGGCGTGTTCTCGATCACACAATCCAAATATAATCCGCTAGCGTGGGTGTTCTGGTGGAGGGATCAACGTGTCCCTCACAACAGCTCTGTGGCGGCTCTGTAACGTGCAATGTGCCACTTCTCACCGCGGCGACAGCAAGGGTCCAGCTGTGGTCATCATCTCATCTCATCTCACCGTCTCCGTCCTCCCAGCAGGCGCCAGGGTCACTTCCGCCCGCGTCGAGCGTCTGCCGCGCCGGGGAGAGAGACCTCCGGAACGCCTGCAGGGCCAACTGCGCGTCCGCTGTCCGCCTAGGACGTCCCCGCCGTGCGTGGTGGAGGAGGTCGCTGGGCCAGATTCTCCCTCATGGCGGCCCCGTTTTCCCGCTGCGCCCGCTCCGGTAGGTCCCCTGTGCCGGGATGTCTCCACCCGCTCTGCCCCGCCGCCAGCCCGACTTGGGCGAGGTGGGGTTCCGGGGTTCTCCGCTTCTCCCCTCGAACTCACACATCCCAAAGCCCAGCAGAACACATGTACACATGACACGGCCAACTATCTACCGTCAGCCGCAAGGCATGCTGGTCCGCGCCGCCACAGTATCGATCATTAAATCCAGGTTTTATGACAGTGTTGTTTTATGCGGCATTTACACGTTTTATGATAGTTCGAATCCTTTAGTTCTGCTACCCCGTCGCGCCTCAGAATGTAAACGAGGTAAATCACGAGGTCTGTGCACTTTGAGCAGTAAAATCCTCACGCCGTCCTTCTGTGAGCAGGTGGTTGTAGTAGATAAGTTGGGCCTGTAGAGGTCGCCCTGCGTCTACTGCCAATCTGGTGGCAGTTCAAACCCCACTTACTACCATTGTGTCCCTGAGCAAGACACTTAACCCTGAGTGTCTCCAGGGGGACTGTCCCTGTAACTACTGATTGTAAGTCGCTCTGGATAAGGGCGTCTGATAAATGCCGTAAATGTAAATGTTTACCACAGAGAGCCGGGTGGGGAACTATGTCCATGTCCCTGCCTGCTGTAGGATGCTTTTCAATCCGTAACATAAAAATGTTACATTTATTCACCAAATTTTACGTTTACGCAGTAAAATCCTCACCTGCTTCTGTGAGCAGGTGGTTGTGGTAGATAAATTGTGCCTTTATTAAAACTTTGCTTGATCTGCAATTTTACAAAATTATCCTTTAATATTAAATGTAATTGTAATGGAAAATGTTCTAGTTGCTGGCCGGATGTTTGTTTGTGGTATGCATTAACAATTCGTGGCTCCCTGTAAAGTGCTCCAATCCAGCTAGTGTCATCTGTCTCTCCACTTTTATTATGAGTCGGCGCGAAGAGGAATCTGGGATCTCGCAGCGGTTCCTCGGCCACAGGAACAGTTCCAGTTCCGAACTTCATTAAGGCAGGGCACCACGAACGACCCCGAGTAGAGCTTCGCAGCATCCGACTGACGTCTGCTAAACCGAGGTCACCCGCAGTTCTGGGCCACTTACCTGGATCAGCAAATCTGCAGCTGGTGTGTTATTCCGGAAAGCTGCTGTGGGTTTGTGTGTGTGTGTGTGTGTGTGTGTGTGTGTGTGTGTGTGTGTGTTTTTAAGCACAACTATTAGGGTCTTAGAGAAGGAGATGTGTTGGAGGAGCTACTGCACCACCACAAGGTCACAGAAGAGAGACAGATGCTGGTTTGTCCCTCATTAGAGCCATTAGCGTCATCGATCGCTCGGCCTCATGGGAGCTGAAGGTTCTGCTGGATGCATTCCTGTTTCTCTAAGCTTACCAACAGCCGGATATTCAAAATGAAGCCGCCAGGATTGTGGAATATAGGAGATACTTATCTTTTTTATTCAGCATGAATTTTAAAGATTTTTAAAAATATGAATCTTTATGAATTTATAAGTGTTTAGACAATAAAGCATTAAACAGCATCATTAGGTGATAAAATGAAGGCGGATCTTCAATCTGGAGTCCCTGTCAGGGCATGGAAGTGTTTACATCCAGGAGCTTCTGTAATCCTCGCTGAGAGAACTGGCCCATCTCCAGGGCAGCGTCACGCCTGTTTAGATAAAATCATGAAGCTTCCACCATTTCCGTGATGGCCATGTGTCAGTCAGTATCTGGTTTCCCATGAAGCACGGCGCTCGCACTTACTAATAACTGGGGTGCCGGAGAAAGTGTATATCGACTAATCTGGGGTCCCTTCGGGGCCGAGGTCTGCGCACGCTGAGAGGACAGGAATTTGACGGTGGCCGTAAGTGTCCAAAGGTCTTTCATCTCCTCTGCAAATGATGTGTGTCCAATGTGATAATTGCAGAGCAGCGAGGTGTCTTCCGGCACTCTCCTTCTGTGCTGTGGCCTGCAGCTCAGGCGCAGATGTGGCGACGGCCCCGCAACCGGCTTGGGGTGAGAAGGTGCGTCGTTGCCTGTCACTTTCCATAATCTCTTGTGACACTGTGATGATGGCTGGTGGAGGGTAGGGGTCGAGCCTTCCTCGAACGGTCCCACCAGAAAAACCCTCACAGCATCATAACAGCCTCTACTCGATCCCAGAGCCAACCGTGTAAGAAACTGTGACAGACGGAAATGCTGATCCCCCGTCACACCATTCGAACCATCATCTTCCCTCGCATTGCCACTACATGATGACGCTCCGTGGGAGACTTTCATTTCTTCCCCTAAAGACACAGAGGTGCAATTGTTGGGTGTCTTTCTCCAAGGTTCCCACAAGATGCCACACCCAACACGGGAACAAAAATTCCCGCTGATAAAAGTGAACTTTAATCCTTTCTAAAGCCAGTGGCGTATTCTCTACAAGACTTTAGAAGAGCAAACAAAACGTCCCGCCGCTGGATGTACGTCCACACCCCCCTCCCGACACAATTCCAATTCTTCCATCATTTAACCCTAAAAAGGGTGGGGAGGAAAAATAAGGGCTGAAAAAGAAACAGTAAATTTTATTTCACTGAAGGCTGAGAGAGAATGAAGAATGCGACCATTGAGTCCGCGGCTTCAACACGCGGCCCCTTTGACGTCCAGTTGGGCTTAAAATGTGTTAAAGAAGGGGAGGGAGTCCCAGAGAGGATTAGAGAACAAAAGGATCCTTCTCTGTCATCAAAGGGGGGATCTTCTCCGAGCTCATCCTAGCTCTGTGGCAGCAGGTTTTTTTTTTTTTTTTTTCTTGAAGGAGGGAGTGGTGGCTCAGAAGAACGAAGGCCGGAGGAGCAGAGGGACGGAGGGATGGAGGGGGTGCACATTTCAAAGGTAATCTTTAACTTTAAGCCCTGCAGACCGGCTGAAATGAAAACCCCTCCCTGTCTCGGACACCATGTTGCCTTATCGCTCCCGGAGGAACCCAGTCGCCTCCTTTCTCCTCCTCAGCCCCCAGTTCCTTTTGTCACGGTGGCATTTAAGTGGCATTATTCAGCGGCCTGGATGACCAAGTGAGAGAGCCCCCTTTGACTGCCCTGAATGGGACTAACTTTAACCCCAGACCTCGGCGACTCCATCTAAAACAACAACCGCACCCTTGAAACAAATACCTGCTTTGTCCCTTGTGTTCTTTGGGACTTTACTGATCACATTCTTACACAATAGTGGGCTGACTGCAGTGAAGGACGATGTTAGGGAACTGTATTATCCCGCAACTTCTGCACCGGCTTGTTCCAAGCGTGGATGTAAGGATCGATTCTTAAAACATTGTTCAATGGACTCCTTTATCCTCCCATCAGCTCTGCAGCTCATTTCCACCTGCAGCAAAATAAAAAAAACATCATCAGCAGAACATCGCAAATTCTAAGGGTAGGACACTTGTCTCTTGTCTTTCCCGTTCAAATCCTCAAATCAGTCATCTGGTACACTTTTCTTACTTTCTTCTTTCATCAAAGTCAAGCCAGAGGGGTGTGACAAGTTAAAAAGAACCTTGACTGAAGGTCATTAATTTTTCAGGGGGAACTCTATCACACGGTCTGTCTTACAGTCTCTAGCTCATGAATGGTCCACATTTCCTAAACACATTCCCATCATTTAACCCATAGATGTCAGCAACAGTCCCCTTAGCTTCTTGTCTGAATGACAATGGGACAACTGATCATTTGTAAACAAATACAGCTACAAACACAGGCCTGCACAGTAGGGTTATAGACTTCCAGTGTCACGCAAATGCCTGTTTATGTGTATTACAGGGGAACAAAAGCACTTAGCTCAGCAAATAACAATAGGAAAAAGCTAATAGGAAATCATCTGCCCCGAGAGAGTCACTCTCGCACTGTATCTTCAGAGGTTCAGGATTAGGGCACTAGTTCTGAAAAGAAATGAAATATTTATTGATATGAGGTATTTCATTTTAAAGAATTAAACTGTATAATAAGTCACATGTGTACCTAAATTGTCAGTACAGAGTCTTCTTTTGAGTGAATTAATCACAAAGGTGAAAATATAAGAGCTATAATGTGCAGTACATTCATGTAATAATGTACAGGGGTGTCCACAGTCTGAGAATTTTCTGGAAATGATCAGAAAGCATTATTTTATACCAAAGTTTAAAGTATTATTATTAGTTAATTTCTTGTTCCGATTTCAAAGTTTTCAGGTTCTGTGCAAACACGCTGAGCACATAGCATCAATAAAGCACATTGCTGAAGAGTCTAGTAATATTGGTAACATTTTGTAAAAAATTAATTCATCTTAAACCCTCATTGGTGTGAAGAAATTTAGTGAACTGAATGCAATTTGTCTGGTTCCTTTTTTACCAATCCTCTTCAGGTCAACAGGTAGGAATGGAGTTCAGCTGATTCCAGCGTTTAACTGCTGAAATGGAAAAATCTCAGGGGACGACTTTAATTTCAGGTCCCATGGTAGTCGTCTCCTCCCTATTGTAGTGCAAATAAGTAAGTCATCACGGCCTGTAGACCCTGAGCTCTACCCAGCGTGGGCTTTGCCTTAGGCAGACCATAGACTCCAGGGGCACAGGGCTGCAGCTCTTGATGAGGGTTGTATTTTAAGCTCGGCGGGTATGTTTAATTAATGAACCCTGCCGAGAGCAAAGGTATCCTCGGGTTCTCCTCTCTGCCAGTCCTCTGGCTGATTCCACCCTAGTGGGTTTGCAGTTATACCACCCAGGCACCCCTGGTATCAGACTTAACCCAAAGAACATTTCAAAGAAGGAGTTAAAGCCTGGACACAGCATGACCTGGATTAGTGATTTGCCATTTTGTGACAGTGCAAACTACTGCAATACAACCATGTCCATATACAAATTAGGGATTTTTTTTGCCCTTTTGAGGCATTAATTGTGAATTAACATGATTCTGCAGAGTTTGTCTGAATGGCAGCAATGCAGAGACATATCACACTATTGTGGCAGTAATAGATCAGAACAACCCGACAGTTCGATAATAAAACACTAAAGATGGAATAAGGGGAGGATTGAATTGCACTATTTTGTAGCCCTCCTTGGGAAATAAAAGTCTTTATTTAAACACTGCAGCTCTTGATAATCTCTGACTCCCAGACTGTATGCTCGGAACTCTGGGTCTGGGTCTTCTCACACGCGCCAGCTGTGAACCAAGATAAAGTTCATAACAAATTAGAGGGGTCAAAAAGTGACCTTATCCCGTTATTTGAAGAAGCGCTCAGAAGTATGTGTGTCTCTGTGTATAGTGGCGACAGGAGGGGTCGCGCTGGAGTTGAAAGCAGTTAAATAATCCTGGCCCCGGGCTACACGGCGAACAGTGGGCTATTTCAGAACCTCCTAGTGAGAAGAAGAGGATTTTACTGCCTGGTCATGTGATGGAAGGGAATGTGGCGTTTCATCCAACAGTTGACCAAAGAATTAAACATGTGATACTGCTCTGATTGTTTCATAAAGAAGATGCCAGGATTCTTTTTTTATTCATGAAATCTTAGCGGCCTGCATATTAATGGAGCACCGTGTTGCACAAGTGCAAACTGAATCGTTTATTTGGACAGTGGTATGAGGTACCATTGTGCAAACAATAGAAAAATGCAGGATTTTGTGGCAGTGATGAAACTTACATAACTTATGTAACTTAGTTTGGCCATTCACATAGGCTCTTCTTTAAAACCCAACAAATTTCTAATTGGGTGGGCAGAGGGCATGACGGGAGATCGGCTTATGTGGATATATTTAGTTCATGGATGAAAAGAGGCGCTTTGTCTCAACTTGAGCCCCATCTGTGTGAGGGCATAAATCATTTTAACAATTACACTCATAGATGGGTATCTGTTCAGCTAAAGATATTAGTTTTCAAAAACACTTTAATTTCTTTCATTCTCAAGATGCTCTCAGTTCAGTATCTGAAATCAGAAGCAGCCTTTCCACAACAGTGAACTAATGATGGTGATAGTTTTTTCAGCTGTCACATCCAGACACACACACACACAAAAAAAAAAAAAAATATATATATATATATATGTGTGTGTGTGTGTGTGTGTGTGTGTCAATCACACAACTGTCTATTTAGGAAGCAACACAGAATTTCACATGCTGTTGTGCAAATGGAATAGACAACAGGTGGAAATTATAGTCAATTAGCAAGATGTCCCCAATAAAGGCGTGGTCCTGCAGGTGGTGACCACAGACCACTTCTCAGTTCCTATGCTTTCTGGCTGATGTTCTGGTCACTTCTAAATGCTGGCGGTGATTTCATAGCATGAGACAGAGTCTAGAACCTACACAAGTGGCTCAGGTAGTGCAGCTCATCCAGGATGGCACATCAATGCAAGCTGGAGGGCAACAACCCAGCAGGAAGACCACTAGCTCCGCCTTTGTGCAGGGGGGAACAGGAGGAGCATGTGACCGAGTCTGGAGACGCCGTGGAGAACGTTCTGCTGCCTGCAACATCCTCCAGCATGACCGGTTTGGCAGTGGGTCAGTAATGGTGTGGGATGGCACTTATTTGGGGGGCCACAAACCCCTCCATGTGCTCGCCAGAGGTAACCTGACTGCCATTAGGTACCGAGATAAGATCCTCAGACCACTTATGAGACCATATGCTGGGGCGGTTGGCTCTGGGTTCCTCCTGAAGTAAGACAATTCTAGACCTCATGTGGCTGG